>NW_027476377.1:0-267947 GCF_051020955.1 Megalopta genalis | reverse complement strand
GAAGCTAAATCTTCTACTCCGCATGCATTTGAAGCAAAATCATGTGTTTCGCTTGGGTTTGAAGCTAACTCGTTTGTGTCGCCTGCATTTGAAGCTATATCATTTATAAGGCAAGTATTTGAAGCTAATTCATTCGTTTCGCATGCATTTGAAGCTAAGCCTTCTACTTAGCATTGATTTGAAGCTAAATCACTTGTTTCGCATGCAATTGAAGTTAACTGGTTTGTTTCGCCTGCAATTGAAGCTATATCATTTCTATGGCAAGTATTTGAAGCTAAATCATGTGTTCCGCTTGGATTTGAAGCTAACTCAGTTGTTTCGCATGCAGTTGAAGCTAAATCATGTATATCACAAGTATTTGAGGCTAAACCGTTTGTTCCGCATAGATTTGAAGCTAAGTCTTCTACTCCGCATTCATTTGAAGATTAATCATGTGTTTCGCTTGGATTTGAAGCTAACTCCTTTGTGTCGCCTGCATTTGAAGCTATATCATTTATAAGGCAAGTATTTGAAGTTAAATCATTCGTTTCGCATGGATTTGATGCTAAGCCTTCTACTTAGCATTGATTTGAAGCTAAATCACTTGTTTCGCATGGAATTGAAGTTAACTGGTTTGTTTCGCCTGCAATTGAAGCTATATCATTTATATGGCAAGTATTTGAAGCTAAATCGTATGTTCCGCTTGGATTTGAAGCTAACTCAGTAGTTTCGCATGCAGTTGAAGCTAAATCATGTTTATCACAAGTATTTGAGGCTAAACCATTTGTTCCGCATAGATTTGAAGCTAAGACTTCTACTCCGCATTCATTTGAAGCTAAATCATGTGTTTCGCTTGGATTTAAAGCTAACTCGTTTGCTCCGCCTGCATTTGAAGCTATATCATTTATATCGCAAGCATTTGAAGCCAAACCATTCGTTTCGCATGGATTTGAAGCTAAGCCTTCTACTTCGCATTGATTTGAAGCTAAATCATGTGTTTCGCTTGGATTTGTAGCTAACTCAGTTGTTTCGCATGCAGTTGAAGCTAAATCATGTATATCACAAGTATTTGAAGCTAAATCATTCGTTTCGCATGGATTTGAAGCTAAGCCTTCTACTTAGCATTGATTTGAAGCTAAATCATTTGTTTCGCATGGATTTGTAGCTAACTCGTTTGTTTCGCCTGCATTTGAAGCTATATCACTTATATTCGCAAGTATTTGAATCTAAATCTTTCGTTTCGCATGGATTTGAATCTAAGCCTTCTACTTCGAATTGATTTGAAGCTAAATCATGTGTTTTTCATGGATTTGTAGCTAACTCATTTGTTTCGCCCGCACTTGAAGCTATATCATTTATAAGGCAAGTATTTGAATCTAAATCATGTGTTTCGCTTGTATTTGAAGCTAACTCAATTGTTTCGCATGCAGTTGAAGCTAAATCATGTACATCACAAGTATTTGAGGCTAAACCATTTGTTCCGCATAGATTTGAAGCTAAATCTTCTACTCCGCATGCATTTGAAGCTAAATCATGTGTTTCGCTTGGCTTTGAAGCTAACTCGTTTGTGTCGCCTGCATTTGAAGCTATATCATTTATAAGGCAAGTATTTGAAGCTAAATCAATCGTTTCGCATGGATTTGAAGCTAAGCCTTCTACTTAGCATTGATTTGAAGCTAAATCATTTGTTTCGCATGGAATTGAAGTTAACTGGTTTGTTTCGCCTGCAATTGAAGCTATATCATTTATATGGCAAGTATTTGATGCTAAATCATGTGTTCCGCTTGGATTTGAAGCTAACTCAGTAGTTTCGCATGCAGTTGAAACTAAATCATGTATATCACAAGTATTTGAGGCTAAACCATTTGTTCCGCATAGATTTGAAGCTAAACCTTCTACTCCGCATGCATTTGAAGCTAAATCATGTGTTTCGCTTGGGTTTGAAGCTAACTCGTTTGTGTCGCCTGCATTTGAAGCTATATCATTTATAAGGCAAGTATTTGAAGCTAAATCATTCGTTTCGCATGGATTTGAAGCTAAGCCTTCTACTTAGCATTGATTTGAAGCTAAATCATTTGTTTCGCATGGAATTGAAGTTAACTGGTTTGTTTCGTCTGCAATTGAAGCTATATCATTTATATGGCAAGTATTTGAAGCTAAATCATGTGTTCCGCTTGGATTTGAAGCTAACTCAGTTGTTTCGCATGCAGTTGAAACTAAATCATGTATATCACAAGTATTTGAGGCTAAACCGTTTTTTCCGCATATATTTGAAGCTAAGTCTTCTACTCCGCATTCATTTGAAGATTAATCATGTGTTTCGCTTGGATTTGAAGCTAACTCGTTTGTGTCGCCTGCATTTGAAGCTATATCACTTATATTCGCAAGTATTTGAAGGTAAATCATTCGTTTCGCATGGATTTGAATCTAAGCCTTCTACTTCGAATTGATTTGAAGCTAAATCATGTGTTTTTCATGGATTTGTAGCTAACTCATTTGTTTCGCCCGCACTTGAAGCTATATCATTTATAAGGCAAGTATTTGAATCTAAATCATGTGTTTCGCTTGTATTTGAAGCTAACTCAATTGTTTCGCATGCAGTTGAAGCTAAATCATGTACATCACAAGTATTTGAGGCTAAACCATTTGTTCCGCATAGATTTGAAGCTAAATCTTCTACTCCGCATGCATTTGAAGCTAAATCATGTGTTTCGCTTGGCTTTGAAGCTAACTCGTTTGTGTCGCCTGCATTTGAAGCTATATCATTTATAAGGCAAGTATTTGAAGCTAAATCAATCGTTTCGCATGGATTTGAAGCTAAGCCTTCTACTTAGCATTGATTTGAAGCTAAATCATTTGTTTCGCATGGAATTGAAGTTAACTGGTTTGTTTCGCCTGCAATTGAAGCTATATCATTTATATGGCAAGTATTTGATGCTAAATCATGTGTTCCGCTTGGATTTGAAGCTAACTCAGTAGTTTCGCATGCAGTTGAAACTAAATCATGTATATCACAAGTATTTGAGGCTAAACCATTTGTTCCGCATAGATTTGAAGCTAAATCTTCTACTCCGCATGCATTTGAAGCTAAATCATGTGTTTCGCTTGGGTTTGAAGCTAACTCGTTTGTGTCGCCTGCATTTGAAGCTATATCATTTATAAGGCAAGTATTTGAAGCTAAATCATTCGTTTCGCATGGATTTGAAGCTAAGCCTTCTACTTAGCATTGATTTGAAGCTAAATCATTTGTTTCGCATGGAATTGAAGTTAACTGGTTTGTTTCGTCTGCAATTGAAGCTATATCATTTATATGGCAAGTATTTGAAGCTAAATCATGTGTTCCGCTTGGATTTGAAGCTAACTCAGTTGTTTCGCATGCAGTTGAAACTAAATCATGTATATCACAAGTATTTGAGGCTAAACCGTTTTTTCCGCATATATTTGAAGCTAAGTCTTCTACTCCGCATTCATTTGAAGATTAATCATGTGTTTCGCTTGGATTTGAAGCTAACTCGTTTGTGTCGCCTGCATTTGAAGCTATATCATTTATAAGGCAAGTGTTTGAAGGTAAATCATTCGTTTCGCATGGATTCGAAGCTAAGTCTTCTACTCCGCATTCATTTGAAGCTAAATCATGTGTTTCGCTTGGATTTGAAGCTAACACGTTTGTTTCGCATGCATTTGAAGCTATATCATTTATAAGGCAAGTATTTGAAGCTAAATCATTCGTTTCGCATGGATTTGAAGCTAAGTCTTCTACTCCACATTCATTTGAAGCTAAATCATGTGTTTAGCTTGGATTTGAAGCTAACTCGTTTGTTTCGCCTGCATTTGAAGCTATATCATTTATAAGGCAGGTATTTGAAGCTAAATCATTCTTTTCGCATGGATTTGAAGCTAAGTCTTCTACTTCGCATTGATTTCAAGCTAAATCATGTGTTTCACATGGATTTGTAGCTAACTCGTTTGTTTCGCCTGCATTTGAAGCTATATCATTTATAAGGCAAGTATTTGAATCTAAATCATGTGTTTCGCTTGGATTTGAAGCTAACTCAGTTGTTTCGCATGCAGTTGAAGCTAAATCATGTATGTCACAAGTATTTGAAGCTAAATCATTCTTTTCGCATGGATTTGAAGCTAAGTCTTCTACTTCGCATTGATTTCAAGCTAAATCATGTGTTTCACATGGATTTGTAGCTAACTCGTTTGTTTCGCCTGCATTTGAAGCTATATCACTTATATTCGCAAGTATTTGAATCTAAATCTTTCGTTTCGCATGGATTTGAATCTAAGCCTTCTACTTCGAATTGATTTGAAGCTAAATCATGTGTTTTTCATGGATTTGTAGCTAACTCGTTTGTTTCGCCTGCACTTGAAGCTATATCATTTATAAGGCAAGTATTTGAATCTAAATCATGTGTTTCGCTTGGATTTGAAGCTAACTCAGTTGTTTCGCATGCAGTTGAAGCTAAATCATGTATATCACAAGTATTTGAGGCTAAACCGTTTGTTCCGCATAGATTTGAAGCTAAGTCTTCTACTCCGCATTCAGTTGAAGTTAAATCATGTCTATCACAAGTATTTGTAGCTAATCCATTTGTTCCGCATGGAATAGAAGATAAGCCTTCTACTTCGCATTGATTTCAAGCTAAATCATGTGTTTCGCATGGATTTGTAGCTAACTCGTTTCTTTCGCCTGCTTTTGAAGCTATATCATTTATATCGCAAGCATTTGAAGCTAAACCATTTGTTCCGAATAGATTTGAAGCTAAGCCTTCTACTTCGCATTAATTTGAAACTAAATCATGTGTTTCGCTTGGATTTGAAGCTAACTCGTTTGTTTCGAATGCAGTTGAAGGTAAATCATGCTTATTACAAGTATCTGAATCTAAACCATTTCTTCCGCATTGATTTGAAGCTAAGCCTTCTACTTTGCACTGATTTGAAACTAAATCATGTGTTTCGCTTGGATTTAAAGCTAACTTGTTTGTTCCGCCTGCACTTGAAGCTATATCATTTATATCGCAAGCATTTGAAGCCAAACCATTCGTTTCGCATGGATTTGAAGCTAAGCCTTCTACTTCGCATTGATTTGAAGCTAAATCATGTGTTTCGCTTGGATTTGTAGCTAACTCAGTTGTTTCGCACGCAGTTGAAGCTAAATCATGTATATCACAAGTATTTGAGGCTAAACCATTTGTTCCGCATAGATTTGAAGCTAAATCTTCTACTCCGCATGCATTTGAAGCAAAATCATGTGTTTCGCTTGGGTTTGAAGCTAACTCGTTTGTGTCGCCTGCATTTGAAGCTATATCATTTATAAGGCAAGTATTTGAAGCTAAATCATTCGTTTCGCATGCATTTGAAGCTAAGCCTTCTACTTAGCATTGATTTGAAGCTAAATCATTTGTTTCGCATGGAATTGAAGTTAACTGGTTTGTTTCGCCTGCAATTGAAGCTATATCATTTATATGGCAAGTATTTGAAGCTAAATCATGTGTTCCGCTTGGATTTGAAGCTAACTCAGTTGTTTCGCATGCAGTTGAAGCTAAATCATGT
This sequence comes from Megalopta genalis, assembly GCF_051020955.1. Taxonomy (NCBI): domain Eukaryota; kingdom Metazoa; phylum Arthropoda; class Insecta; order Hymenoptera; family Halictidae; genus Megalopta; species Megalopta genalis. The sequence goes on along the minus strand of NW_027476377.1, from coordinate 262,409 downwards.
ATATCACAAGTATTTGAGGCTAAACCATTTGTTCCGCATAGATTTGAAGCTAAGTCTTCTACTCCGCATTCATTTGAAGCTAAATCATGTGTTTCGCTTGGATTTAAAGCTAACTCGTTTGCTCCGCCTGCATTTGAAGCTATATCATTTATATCGCAAGCATTTGAAGCCAAACCATTCGTTCCGCATGGATTTGAATCTAAGCCTTCTACTTCGCATTGATTTGAAGCTAAATCATGTGTTTCGCTTGGATTTGTAGCTAACTCAGTTGTTTCGCATGCAGTTGAAGCTAAATCATGTATATCACAAGTATTTGAAGCTAAATCATTCGTTTCGCATGGATTTGAAGCTAAGCCTTCTACTTAGCATTGATTTGAAGCTAAATCATTTGTTTCGCATGGATTTGTAGCTAACTCGTTTGTATCGCCTGCATTTGAAGCTATATCACTTATATTCGCAAGTATTTGAATCTAAATCTTTCGTTTCGCATGGATTTGAATCTAAGCCTTCTACTTCGAATTGATTTGAAGCTAAATCATGTGTTTTTCATGGATTTGTAGCTAACTCATTTGTTTCGCCCGCACTTGAAGCTATATCATTTATAAGGCAAGTATATGAATCTAAATCATGTGTTTCGCTTGTATTTGAAGCTAACTCAGTTGTTTCGCATGCAGTTGAAGCTAAATCATGTACATCACAAGTATTTGAGGCTAAACCATTTGTTCCGCATAGATTTGAAGCTAAATCTTCTACTCCGCATGCATTTGAAGCTAAATCATGTGTTTCGCTTGGCTTTGAAGCTAACTCGTTTGTGTCGCCTGCATTTGAAGCTATATCATTTATAAGGCAAGTATTTGAAGCTAAATCATTCGTTTCGCATGGATTTGAAGCTAAGCCTTCTACTTAGCATTGATTTGAAGCTAAATCATTTGTTTCGCATGGAATTGAAGTTAACTGGTTTGTTTCGCCAGCAATTGAAGCTATATCATTTATATGGGAAGTATTTGAAGCTAAATCATGTGTTCCGCTTGGATTTGAAGCTAACTCAGTAGTTTCGCATGCAGTTGAAACTAAATCATGTATATCACAAGTATTTGAGGATAAACCATTTGTTCCGCATAGATTTGAAGCTAAATCTTCTACTCCGCATGCATTTGAAGCTAAATCATGTGTTTCGCTTGGGTTTGAAGCTAACTCGTTTGTGTCGCCTGCATTTGAAGCTATATCATTTATAAGGCAAGTATTTGAAGCTAAATCATTCGTTTCGCATGGATTTGAAGCTAAGCCTTCTACTTAGCATTGATTTGAAGCTAAATCATTTGTTTCGCATGGAATTGAAGTTAACTGGTTTGTTTCGCCTGCAATTGAAGCTATATCATTTATATGGCAAGTATTTGAAGCTAAATCATGTGTTTCGCTTGGATTTGTAGCTAACTCAGTTGTTTCGCATGCAGTTGAAGCTAAATCATGTATATCACAAGTATTTGAGGCTAAACCATTTGTTCCGCATAGATTTGAAGCTAAATCTTCTACTCCGCATGCATTTGAAGCAAAATCATGTGTTTCGCTTGGGTTTGAAGCTAACTCGTTTGTGTCGCCTGCATTTGAAGCTATATCATTTATAAGGCAAGTATTTGAAGCTAAATCATTCGTTTCGCATGCATTTGAAGCTAAGCCTTCTACTTAGCATTGATTTGAAGCTAAATCATTTGTTTCGCATGGAATTGAAGTTAACTGGTTTGTTTCGCCTGCAATTGAAGCTATATCATTTATATGGCAAGTATTTGAAGCTAAATCATGTGTTCCGCTTGGATTTGAAGCTAACTCAGTTGTTTCGCATGCAGTTGAAGCTAAATCATGTATATCACAAGTATTTGAGGCTAAACCGTTCGTTCCGCATAGATTTGAAGCTAATTCTTCTACTCCGCATTCATTTGAAGATTAATCATGTGTTTCGCTTGGATTTGAAGCTAACTCCTTTGTGTCGCCTGCATTTGAAGCTATATCATTTATAAGGCAAGTATTTGAAGTTAAATCATTCGTTTCGCATGGATTTGAAGCTAAGCCTTCTACTTAGCATTGATTTGAAGCTAAATCACTTGTTTCGCATGGAATTGAAGTTAACTGGTTTGTTTCGCCTGCAATTGAAGCTATATCATTTATATGGCAAGTATTTGAAGCTAAATCATATGTTCCGCTTGGATTTGAAGCTAACTCAGTAGTTTCGCATGCAGTTGAAGCTAAATCATGTTTATCACAAGTATTTGAGGCTAAACCATTTGTTCCGCATAGATTTGAAGCTAAATCTTCTACTCCGCATGCATTTGAAGCAAAATCATGTGTTTCGCTTGGGTTTGAAGCTAACTCGTTTGTGTCGCCTGCATTTGAAGCTATATCATTTATAAGGCAAGTATTTGAAGCTAAATCATTCGTTTCGCATGCATTTGAAGCTAAGCCTTCTACTTAGCATTGATTTGAAGCTAAATCATTTGTTTCGCATGGAATTGAAGTTAACTGGTTTGTTTCGCCTGCAATTGAAGCTATATCATTTATATGGCAAGTATTTGAAGCTAAATCATGTGTTCCGCTTGGATTTGAAGCTAACTCAGTTGTTTCGCATGCAGTTGAAGCTAAATCATGTATATCACAAGTATTTGAGGCTAAACCGTTCGTTCCGCATAGATTTGAAGCTAATTCTTCTACTCCGCATTCATTTGAAGATTAATCATGTGTTTCGCTTGGATTTGAAGCTAACTCCTTTGTGTCGCCTGCATTTGAAGCTATATCATTTATAAGGCAAGTATTTGAAGTTAAATCATTCGTTTCGCATGGATTTGAAGCTAAGCCTTCTACTTAGCATTGATTTGAAGCTAAATCACTTGTTTCGCATGGAATTGAAGTTAACTGGTTTGTTTCGCCTGCAATTGAAGCTATATCATTTATATGGCAAGTATTTGAAGCTAAATCATATGTTCCGCTTGGATTTGAAGCTAACTCAGTAGTTTCGCATGCAGTTGAAGCTAAATCATGTTTATCACAAGTATTTGAGGCTAAACCATTTGTTCCGCATAGATTTGAAGCTAAGTCTTCTACTCCGCATTCATTTGAAGCTAAATCATGTGTTTCGCTTGGATTTAAAGCTAACTCGTTTGCTCCGCCTGCATTTGAAGCTATATCATTTATATCGCAAGCATTTGAAGCCAAACCATTCGTTCCGCATGGATTTGAATCTAAGCCTTCTACTTCGCATTGATTTGAAGCTAAATCATGTGTTTCGCTTGGATTTGTAGCTAACTCAGTTGTTTCGCATGCAGTTGAAGCTAAATCATGTATATCACAAGTATTTGAAGCTAAATCATTCGTTTCGCATGGATTTGTAGCTAAGCCTTCTACTTAGCATTGATTTGAAGCTAAATCATTTGTTTCGCATGGATTTGTAGCTAACTCGTTTGTATCGCCTGCATTTGAAGCTATATCACTTATATTCGCAAGTATTTGAATCTAAATCTTTCGTTTCGCATGGATTTGAATCTAAGCCTTCTACTTCGAATTGATTTGAAGCTAAATCATGTGTTTTTCATGGATTTGTAGCTAACTCATTTGTTTCGCCCGCACTTGAAGCTATATCATTTATAAGGCAAGTATATGAATCTAAATCATGTGTTTCGCTTGTATTTGAAGCTAACTCAGTTGTTTCGCATGCAGTTGAAGCTAAATCATGTACATCACAAGTATTTGAGGCTAAACCATTTGTTCCGCATAGATTTGAAGCTAAATCTTCTACTCCGCATGCATTTGAAGCTAAATCATGTGTTTCGCTTGGCTTTGAAGCTAACTCGTTTGTGTCGCCTGCATTTGAAGCTATATCATTTATAAGGCAAGTATTTGAAGCTAAATCATTCGTTTCGCATGGATTTGAAGCTAAGCCTTCTACTTAGCATTGATTTGAAGCTAAATCATTTGTTTCGCATGGAATTGAAGTTAACTGGTTTGTTTCGCCTGCAATTGAAGCTATATCATTTATATGGCAAGTATTTGAAGCTAAATCATGTGTTCCGCTTGGATTTGAAGCTAACTCAGTAGTTTCGCATGCAGTTGAAACTAAATCATGTATATCACAAGTATTTGAGGATAAACCATTTGTTCCGCATAGATTTGAAGCTAAATCTTCTACTCCGCATGCATTTGAAGCTATATCATGTGTTTCGCTTGGGTTTGAAGCTAACTCGTTTGTGTCGCCTGCATTTGAAGCTATATCATTTATAAGGCAAGTATTTGAAGCTAAATCATTCGTTTCGCATGGATTTGAAGCTAAGCCTTCTACTTAGCATTGATTTGAAGCTAAATCATTTGTTTCGCATGGAATTGAAGTTAACTGGTTTGTTTCGCCTGCAATTGAAGCTATATCATTTATATGGCAAGTATTTGAAGCTAAATCATGTGTTCCGCTTGGATTTGAAGCTAACTCAGTTGTTTCGCATGCAGTTGAAACTAAATCATGTATATCACAAGTATTTGAGGCTAAACCGTTTTTTCCGCATATATTTGAAGCTAAGTCTTCTACTCCGCATTCATTTGAAGATTAATCATGTGTTTCGCTTGGATTTGAAGCTAACTCGTTTGTGTCGCCTGCATTTGAAGCTATATCATTTATAAGGCAAGTGTTTGAAGGTAAATCATTCGTTTCGCATGGATTTGAAGCTAAGTCTTCTACTCCGCATTCATTTGAAGCTAAATCATGTGTTTCGCTTGGATTTGAAGCTAACACGTTTGTTTCGCATGCATTTGAAGCTATATCATTTATAAGGCAAGTATTTGAAGCTAAATCATTCGTTTCGCATGGATTTGAAGCTAAGTCTTCTACTCCACATTCATTTGAAGCTAAATCATGTGTTTCGCTTGGATTTGAAGCTAACTCGTTTGTTTCGCCTGCATTTGAAGCTATATCATTTATAAGGCAGGTATTTGAAGCTAAATCATTCTTTTCGCATGGATTTGAAGCTAAGTCTTCTACTTCGCATTGATTTCAAGCTAAATCATGTGTTTCACATGGATTTGTAGCTAACTCGTTTGTTTCGCCTGCATTTGAAGCTATAGCATTTATAAGGCAAGTATTTGAATCTAAATCATGTGTTTCGCTTGGATTTGAAGCTAACTCAGTTGTTTCGCAAGCAGTTGAAACTAAATCATGTATATCACAAGTATTTGAGGCTAAACCATTTGTTCCGCATAGATTTGAAGCTAAGTCTTCTACTCCGCATTCATTTGAGGCTAAATCATGTGTTTCGCTTGGATTTGAAGCTAACTCGTTTGTGTCGCCAGCATTTGAAGCTATATCATCTATAAGGCAAGTATTTGAAGCTAAATCATTCGTTTCGCATGGATTTGAAGCTAAGCCTTCTACTTAGCATTGATTTGAAGCTAAATCATTTGTTTCGCATGGATTTGTAGCTAACTCGTTTGTTTCGCCTGCATTTGAAGCTATATCACTTATATTCGCAAGCATTTGAAGCTAAACCATTCGTATCGCATGGATTTGGAGCTAAGCCTTCTACTTCGCATTAATTTGAAACTAAATCATGTGTTTCGCTTGGATTTGAAGCTAACTCGTTTGTTTCGAATGCAGTGGAAGCTAAATCATGTTTATTACAAATATCTGAATCTAAACCATTTCTTCCGCATTGATTTGAAGCTAAGCCTTCCACTTGGCACTGATTTGAAACTAAATCATGTGTTTCGCTTGGATTTAAAGCTAACTCGTTTGTTCCGCCTGCATTTGAAGCTATATCATTTATATCGAAAGCATTTGAAGCTAAACCATTCGTTTCGCATGGATTTGAAGCTAAGCCTTCTACTTCGCATTGATTTGAAGATAAATCATTTGTTTCGCATGGATTTGTAGTTAACTGGTTTGTTTCGCCTGCAATTGAAGCTATATCATTTATAAGGCAAGTATTTGAAGCTAAATCATGTGTTTCGCTTGGATTTGAAGCTAACTCGTTTGTTTCGCCTGTATTTGAAGCTATATCATTTATAAGGCAAGTATTTGAAGGTAAATCATTCGTTCCACATGGATTTGAAGCTAAGTCTTCTACTCCGCATTCATTTGAAGCTAAATCATGTGTTTCGCTTGGATTTGAAGCTAACTCGTTTGTTTCGCCTGCATTTGAAGCTATATCACTTATATTCGCAAGTATTTGAATATAAAACTTTCGTTTCGCATGGATTTGAATCTAAGCCTTCTACTTCGAATTGATTTGAAGCTTAATCATGTGTTTTGCATGGATTTGTTGCTAACTCGTTTGTTTCTCCTGCACTTGAAGCTATATCATTTATACGGCAAGTATTTGAAGCTAAATCATGTGTTTCACATGCATTTGAAGCTTAGTCATGTGTTACGCTTGGATTTGAAGCTAATTCGTTTGTTTCGCATGCAGTTGAAGCTAAATCATGTCTATCACAAGTATTTGTAGCTAATCCATTTGTTCCGCATGGATTAGAAGATAAGCCTTCTACTTTGCATTGATTGGAAGCTAAATCATGTGTTTCGCATGGAGTTGAAGCTAACTCGTTTGTTTCGCATGCAGAGGAAGCTAAATCATGTTTATCACAAGTATCTGAATCTAAACCATTTGTTTCGCATTGATTTGAAGCTAAGCCTTCTACTTCGCACTGATTTGAAACTAAATCATGTGTTTCGCTTGGATTTAAAGCTAACTCGTTTGTTCCGCCTGCATTTGAAGCTATATCATTTATATCGCAAGCATTTGAAGCTAAACCATACGTTTCGCATGGATTTGAAGCTAAGCCTTCTACTTCGCATTGATTTGAAGCTAAATCATGTGTTTCGCTTGGATTTGTAGCTAACTCAGTTGTTTCGCATGCAGTTGAAGCTAAATCATGTATATCACAAGTATTTGAGGCTAAACCATTTGTTCCGCATAGATTTGAAGCTAAGTCTTCTACTCCGCATTCATTTGAAGCTAAATCATGTGTTTCGCTTGGATTTGAAGCTAACTCGTTTGTGTCGCCTGCATTTGAAGCTATATCATTTATAAGGCAAGTATTTGAAGCTAAATCATTCGTCTCGCATGGATTTGAAGCTAAGCCTTCTACTTAGCATTGATTTGAAGCTAAATCATTTGTTTCGCATGGAATTGAAGTTAACTGGTTTGTTTCGCCTGCAATTGAAGCTATATCATTTATATGGCAAGTATTTGATGCTAAATCATGTGTTCCGCTTGGATTTGAAGCTAACTCAGTAGTTTCGCATGCAGTTGAAGCTAAATCATGTATATCACAAGTATTTGAGGCTAAACCATTTGGTCCGCATAGATTTGAAGCTAAGTCTTCTACTTCGCATTGATTTCAAGCTAAATCATGTGTTTCACATGGATTTATAGCTAACTCGTTTGTTTCGCCTGCACTTGAAGCTATATCATTTATAAGGCAAGTATTTGAATCTAAATCATGTGTTTCGCTTGGATTTGAAGCTAACTCAGTTGTTTCGCATGCAGTTGAAGCTAAATCATGTATATCACAAGTATTTGAGGCTAAACCATTTGTTCCGCATAGATTTGAAGCTAAATCTTCTACTCCGCATGCATTTGAAGCTAAATCATTTGTTTCGCATGGAATTGAAGTTAACTGGTTTGTTTCGCCTGCAATTGAAGCTATATCATTTATAAGGCAAGTATTTGAAGTTAAATCATTCGTTTCGCATGGATTTGAAGCTAAGCCTTCTACTTAGCATTGATTTGAAGCTAAATCACTTGTTTCGCATGGAATTGAAGTTAACTGGTTTGTTTTGCCTGCAATTGAAGCTATATCATTTATATGGCAAGTATTTGAAGCTAAATCATATGTTCCGCTTGGATTTGAAGCTAACTCAGTAGTTTCGCATGCAGTTGAAGCTAAATCATGTTTATCACAAGTATTTGAGGCTAAACCATTTGTTCCGCATAGATTTGAAGCTAAGTCTTCTACTCCGCATTCATTTGAAGCTAAATCATGTGTTTCGCTTGGATTTGAAGCTAACTCGTTTGTGTCGCCTGCATTTGAAGCTATATCATTTATAAGGCAAGTATTTGAAGCTAAATCATTCGTCTCGCATGGATTTGAAGCTAAGCCTTCTACTTAGCATTGATTTGAAGCTAAATCATTTGTTTCGCATGGAATTGAAGTTAACTGGTTTGTTTCGCCTGCAATTGAAGCTATATCATTTATATGGCAAGTATTTGATGCTAAATCATGTGTTCCGCTTGGATTTGAAGCTAACTCAGTAGTTTCGCATGCAGTTGAAGCTAAATCATGTATATCACAAGTATTTGAGGCTAAACCATTTGGTCCGCATAGATTTGAAGCTAAGTCTTCTACTTCGCATTGATTTCAAGCTAAATCATGTGTTTCACATGGATTTATAGCTAACTCGTTTGTTTCGCCTGCACTTGAAGCTATATCATTTATAAGGCAAGTATTTGAATCTAAATCATGTGTTTCGCTTGGATTTGAAGCTAACTCAGTTGTTTCGCATGCAGTTGAAGCTAAATCATGTATATCACAAGTATTTGAGGCTAAACCATTTGTTCCGCATAGATTTGAAGCTAAATCTTCTACTCCGCATGCATTTGAAGCTAAATCATTTGTTTCGCATGGAATTGAAGTTAACTGGTTTGTTTCGCCTGCAATTGAAGCTATATCATTTATAAGGCAAGTATTTGAAGTTAAATCATTCGTTTCGCATGGATTTGAAGCTAAGCCTTCTACTTAGCATTGATTTGAAGCTAAATCACTTGTTTCGCATGGAATTGAAGTTAACTGGTTTGTTTTGCCTGCAATTGAAGCTATATCATTTATATGGCAAGTATTTGAAGCTAAATCATATGTTCCGCTTGGATTTGAAGCTAACTCAGTAGTTTCGCATGCAGTTGAAGCTAAATCATGTTTATCACAAGTATTTGAGGCTAAACCATTTGTTCCGCATAGATTTGAAGCTAAGTCTTCTACTCCGCATTCATTTGAAGCTAAATCATGTGTTTCGCTTGGATTTAAAGCTAACTCGTTTGCTCCGCCTGCATTTGAAGCTATATCATTTATATCGCAAGCATTTGAAGCCAAACCATTCGTTCCGCATGGATTTGAAGCTAAGCCTTCTACATCGCATTGATTTGAAGCTAAATCATGTGTTTCGCTTGGATTTGTAGCTAACTCAGTTGTTTCGCATGCAGTTGAAGCTAAATCATGTATATCACAAGTATTTGAAGCTAAATCATTCGTTTCGCATGGATTTGAAGCTAAGCCTTCTACTTAGCATTGATTTGAAGCTAAATCATTTGTTTCGCATGGATTTGTAGCTAACTCGTTTGTATCGCCTGCATTTGAAGCTATATCACTTATATTCGCAAGTATTTGAATCTAAATCTTTCGTTTCGCATGGATTTGAATCTAAGCCTTCTACTTCGAATTGATTTGAAGCTAAATCATGTGTTTTTCATGGATTTGTAGCTAACTCATTTGTTTCGCCCGCACTTGAGGCTATATCATTTATAAGGCAAGTATTTGAATCTAAATCATGTGTTTCGCTTGTATTTGAAGCTAACTCAGTTGTTTCGCATGCAGTTGAAGCTAAATCATGTACATCACAAGTATTTGAGGCTAAACCATTTGTTCCGCATAGATTTGAAGCTAAATCTTCTACTCCGCATGCATTTGAAGCTAAATCATGTGTTTCGCTTGGCTTTGAAGCTAACTCGTTTGTGTCGCCTGCATTTGAAGCTATATCATTTATAAGGCAAGTATTTGAAGCTAAATCATTCGTTTAGCATGGATTTGAAGCTAAGCCTTCTACTTAGCATTGATTTGAAGCTGAATCATTTGTTTCGCATGGAATTGAAGTTAACTGGTTTGTTTCGCCTCCAATTGAAGCTATATCACTTATATGGCAAGTATTTGAAGCTAAATCATGTGTTCCGCTTGGATTTGAAGCTAACTCAGTAGTTTCGCATGCAGTTGAAACTAAATCATGTATATCACAAGTATTTGAGGCTAAACCATTTGTTCCGCATAGATTTGAAGCTAAATCTTCTACTCCACATGCATTTGAAGCTAAATCATGTGTTTCGCTTGGGTTTGAAGCTAACTCGTTTGTGTCGCCTGCATTTGAAGCTATATCATTTATAAGGCAAGTATTTGAAGCTAAATCATTCGTTACGCATGGATTTGAAGCTAAGCCTTCTACTTAGCATTGATTTGAAGCTAAATCATTTGTTTCGCATGGAATTGAAGTTAACTGGTTTGTTTCGCCTGCAATTGAAGCTATATCATTTATATGGCAAGTATTTGAAGCTAAATCATGTGTTCCGCTTGGATTTGAAGCTAACTCAGTTGTTTCGCATGCAGTTGAAACTAAATCATGTATATCACAAGTATTTGAGGCTAAACCGTTTTTTCCGCATATATTTGAAGCTAAGTCTTCTACTCCGCATTCATTTGAAGATTAATCATGTGTTTCGCTTGGATTTGAAGCTAACTCGTTTGTGTCGCCTGCATTTGAAGCTATATCATTTATAAGGCAAGTGTTTGAAGGTAAATCATTCGTTTCGCATGGATTTGAAGCTAAGTCTTCTACTCCGCATTCATTTGAAGCTAAATCATGTGTTTCGCTTGGATTTGAAGCTAACTCGTTTGTTTCGCCTGCATTTGAAGCTATATCATTTATAAGGCAGGTATTTGAAGCTAAATCATTCTTTTCGCATGGATTTGAAGCTAAGTCTTCTACTTCGCATTGATTTCAAGCTAAATCATGTGTTTCACATGGATTTGTAGCTAACTCGTTTGTTTCGCCTGCATTTGAAGCTATATCATTTATAAGGCAAGTATTTGAATCTAAATCATGTGTTTCGCTTGGATTTGAAGCTAACTCAGTTGTTTCGCAAGCAGTTGAAACTAAATCATGTATATCACAAGTATTTGAGGCTAAACCATTTGTTCCGCATAGATTTGAAGCTAAGTCTTCTACTCCGCATTCATTTGAGGCTAAATCATGTGTTTCGCTTGGATTTGAAGCTAACTCGTTTGTGTCGCCAGCATTTGAAGCTATATCATCTATAAGGCAAGTATTTGAAGCTAAATCATTCGTTTCGCATGGATTTGAAGCTAAGCCTTCTACTTAGCATTGATTTGAAGCTAAATCATTTGTTTCGCATGGATTTGTAGCTAACTCGTTTGTTTCGCCTGCATTTGAAGCTATATCACTTATATTCGCAAGCATTTGAAGCTAAACCATTCGTATCGCATGGATTTGGAGCTAAGCCTTCTACTTCGCATTAATTTGAAACTAAATCATGTGTTTCGCTTGGATTTGAAGCTAACTCGTTTGTTTCGAATGCAGTGGAAGCTAAATCATGTTTATTACAAATATCTGAATCTAAACCATTTCTTCCGCATTGATTTGAAGCTAAGCCTTCCACTTGGCACTGATTTGAAACTAAATCATGTGTTTCGCTTGGATTTAAAGCTAACTCGTTTGTTCCGCCTGCATTTGAAGCTATATCATTTATATCGAAAGCATTTGAAGCTAAACCATTCGTTTCGCATGGATTTGAAGCTAAGCCTTCTACTTCGCATTGATTTGAAGATAAATCATTTGTTTCGCATGGATTTGTAGTTAACTGGTTTGTTTCGCCTGCAATTGAACCTATATCATTTATAAGGCAAGTATTTGAAGCTAAATCATGTGTTTCGCTTGGATTTGAAGCTAACTCGTTTGTTTCGCCTGTATTTGAAGCTATATCATTTATAAGGCAAGTATTTGAAGGTAAATCATTCGTTCCACATGGATTTGAAGCTAAGTCTTCTACTCCGCATTCATTTGAAGCTAAATCATGTGTTTCGCTTGGATTTGAAGCTAACTCGTTTGTTTCGCCTGCATTTGAAGCTATATCACTTATATTCGCAAGTATTTGAATATAAAACTTTCGTTTCGCATGGATTTGAATCTAAGCCTTCTACTTCGAATTGATTTGAAGCTTAATCATGTGTTTTGCATGGATTTGTTGCTAACTCGTTTGTTTCTCCTGCACTTGAAGCTATATCATTTATACGGCAAGTATTTGAAGCTAAATCATGTGTTTCACATGCATTTGAAGCTTAATCATGTGTTACGCTTGGATTTGAAGCTAATTCGTTTGTTTCGCATGCAGTTGAAGCTAAATCATGTCTATCACAAGTATCTGTAGCTAATCCATTTGTTCCGCATGGATTAGAAGATAAGCCTTCTACTTTGCATTGATTGGAAGCTAAATCATGTGTTTCGCATGGAGTTGAAGCTAACTCGTTTGTTTCGCATGCAGTTGAAGCTAAATCATGTATATCACAAGTATTTGAGGCTAAACCATTTGTTCCGCATAGATTTGAAGCTAAGTCTTCTACTCCGCATTCATTTGAAGCTAAATCATGTGTTTCGCTTGGATTTGAAGCTAACTCGTTTGTGTCGCCTGCATTTGAAGCTATATCATTTATAAGGCAAGTATTTGAAGCTAAATCATTCGTCTCGCATGGATTTGAAGCTAAGCCTTCTACTTAGCATTGATTTGAAGCTAAATCATTTGTTTCGCATGGAATTGAAGTTAACTGGTTTGTTTCGCCTGCAATTGAAGCTATATCATTTATATGGCAAGTATTTGATGCTAAATCATGTGTTCCGCTTGGATTTGAAGCTAACTCAGTAGTTTCGCATGCAGTTGAAGCTAAATCATGTATATCACAAGTATTTGAGGCTAAACCATTTGGTCCGCATAGATTTGAAGTTAAGTCTTCTACTTCGCATTGATTTCAAGCTAAATCATGTGTTTCACATGGATTTATAGCTAACTCGTTTGTTTCGCCTGCACTTGAAGCTATATCATTTAAAAGGCAGGTATTTGAAGCTAAATCATTCTTTTCGCATGGATTTGAAGCTAAGTCTTCTACTTCGCATTGATTTCAAGCTAAATCATGTGTTTCACATGGATTTGTAGCTAACTCATTTGTTTCGCCCGCACTTGAGGCTATATCATTTATAAGGCAAGTATTTGAATCTAAATCATGTGTTTCGCTTGTATTTGAAGCTAACTCAGTTGTTTCGCATGCAGTTGAAGCTAAATCATGTACATCACAAGTATTTGAGGCTAAACCATTTGTTCCGCATAGATTTGAAGCTAAATCTTCTACTCCGCATGCATTTGAAGCTAAATCATGTGTTTCGCTTGGATTTGAAGCTAACACGTTTGTTTCGCATGCATTTGAAGCTATATCATTTATAAGGCAAGTATTTGAAGCTAAATCATTCGTTTCGCATGGATTTGAAGCTAAGTCTTCTACTCCACATTCATTTGAAGCTAAATCATGTGTTTCGCTTGGATTTGAAGCTAACTCGTTTGTTTCGCCTGCATTTGAAGCTATATCATTTATAAGGCAGGTATTTGAAGCTAAATCATTCTTTTCGCATGGATTTGAAGCTAAGTCTTCTACTTCGCATTGATTTCAAGCTAAATCATGTGTTTCACATGGATTTGTAGCTAACTCGTTTGTTTCACCTGCATTTGAAGCTATATCATTTATAAGGCAAGTATTTGAATCTAAATCATGTGTTTCGCTTGGATTTGAAGCTAACTCAGTTGTTTCGCAAGCAGTTGAAGCTAAATCATGTATATCACAAGTATTTGAGGCTAAACCATTTGTTCCGCATAGATTTGAAGCTAAGTCTTCTACTCCGCATTCATTTGAGGCTAAATCATGTGTTTCGCTTGGATTTGAAGCTAACTCGTTTGTGTCGCCAGCATTTGAAGCTATATCATCTATAAGGCAAGTATTTGAAGCTAAATCATTCGTTTCGCATGGATTTGAAGCTAAGCCTTCTACTTAGCATTGATTTGAAGCTAAATCATTTGTTTCGCATGGATTTGTAGCTAACTCGTTTGTTTCGCCTGCATTTGAAGCTATATCACTTATATTCGCAAGCATTTGAAGCTAAACCATTCGTATCGCATGGATTTGAAGCTAAGCCTTCTACTTCGCATCAATTTGAAACTAAATCATGTGTTTCGCTTGGATTTGAAGCTAACTCGTTTGTTTCGCATGCAGAGGAAGCTAAATCATGTTTATCACAAGTATCTGAATCTAAACCATTTGTTTCGCATTGATTTGAAGCTAAGCCTTCTACTTCGCACTGATTTGAAACTAAATCATGTGTTTCGCTTGGATTTAAAGCTAACTCGTTTGTTCCGCCTGCATTTGAAGCTATATCATTTATATCGCAAGCATTTGAAGCTAAACCATACGTTTCGCATGGATTTGAAGCTAAGCCTTCTACTTCGCATTGATTTGAAGCTAAATCATGTGTTTCGCTTGGATTTGTAGCTAACTCAGTTGTTTCGCATGCAGTTGAAGCTAAATCATGTATATCACAAGTATTTGAGGCTAAACCATTTGTTCCGCATAGATTTGAAGCTAAGTCTTCTACTCCGCATTCATTTGAAGCTAAATCATGTGTTTCGCTTGGATTTATAGCTAACTCGTTTGATTCGCCTGCACTTGAAGCTATATCATTTATAAGGCAAGTATTTGAATCTAAATCATGTGTTTCGCTTGGATTTGAAGCTAACTGAGTTGTTTCGCATGCAGTTGAAGCTAAATCATGTATATCACAAGTATTTGAGGCTAAACCATTTGTTCCGTATAGATTTGATGCTAAGTCTTCTACTTCGCATTGATTTCAAGCTAAATCATGTGTTTCACGTGGATTTGATGCTAACTCGTTTGTTTCGCCTGCATTTGAAGCTATATCATTTGTATCGCAAGCATTTGAAGCTAAACCATTCGTTTCGCATGGATTTGAAGCTAAGCCTTCTACTTCGCATTAATTTGAAACTAAATCATGTGTTTCGCTTGGATTTGAAGCTAACTCGTTTGTTTCGAATGCAGTGGAAGCTAAATCATCTTTATTACAAGTATCTGAATCTAAACCATTTCTTCCGCATTGATTTGAAGCTAAGCCTTCTACTTGGCACTGATTTGAAACTAAATCAAGTGTTTCGCTTGGATTTAAAGCTAACTCGTTTGTTTCGCCTGCAATTGAAGCTATATCATTTATAAGGCAAGTATTTGAAGCTAAATCATGTGTTTCGCTTGGATTTGAAGCTAACTCGTTTGTTTCGCCTGTATTTGAAGCTATATCATTTATAAGGCAAGTATTTGAAGGTAAATCATTCGTTTCGCATGGATTTGAAGCTAAGTCCTCTACTCCGCATTCATGTGAAGCTAAATCATGTGTTTCGCTTGGATTTGAAGCTAACTCGTTTGTTTCGCCTGCATTTGAAGCTATATCACTTATATTCGCAAGTATTTGAATATAAATCTTTCGTTTCGCATGGATTTGAATCTAAGCCTTCTACTTCGAATTGATTTGAAGCTAAATTATGTGTTTTGCATGGATTTGTAGCTAACTCGTTTGATTCGCCTGCACTTGAAGCTATATCATTTATAAGGCAAGTATTTGAATCTAAATCATGTGTTTCGCTTGGATTTGAAAACTACCTCAGTTGTTTCGCATGCAGTTGAAGCTAAATCATGTATATCACAAGTATTTGAGTCTAAACCATTTGTTCCGCATAGATTTGAAGCTAAGTCTTCTACTTCGCATTGATTTCAAGCTAAATCATATGTTTCACATGGATTTGTAGCTAACTCGTTTGTTTCGCCTGCATTTGAAGCTATATCACTTATATTCGCAAGTATTTGAATCTAAATCTTTCGTTTCGCATGGATTTGAATCTAAGCCTTCTACTTCGAATTGATTTGAAGCTTAATCGTGTCTTTTGCATGGATTTGTTGCTAACTCGATTGTTTCGCCTGCACTTGAAGCTATATCATTTATAAGGCAAGTATTTGAAGCTAAATCATGTGTTTCGCTTGGATTTGAAGCTAACTCGTTTGTTTCGCCTGCATTTGAAGCTATATCATTTATAAGGCAGGTATTTGAAGCTAAACCATTCTTTTCGCATGGATTTGAAGCTAAGTCTTCTACTTCGCATTGATTTCAAGCTAAATCATGTGTTTCACATGGATTTGTAACTAACTCGTTTGTTTCGCCTGCATTTGAAGCTATATCATTTATAAGGCAAGTATTTGAATCTAAATCATGTGTTTCGCTTGGATTTGAAGCTAACTCAGTTGTTTCGCATGCAGTTGAAGCTAAATCATGTATATCACAAGTATTTGAAGCTAAATCATTCGTTTCGCATGGATTTGAAGCTAAGCCTTCTACTTAGCATTGATTTGAAGCTAAATCATTTGTTTCGCATGGATTTGTAGCTAACTCGTATGTTTCGCCTGCATTTGAAGCTATATCACTTATATTCGCAAGTATTTGAATCTAAATCTTTCGTTTCGCATGGATTTGAATCTAAGCCTTCTACTTCGAATTGATTTGAAGCTAAATCATGTGTTTTTCATGGATTTGTAGCTAACTCGTTTGTTTCGCCTGCACTTGAAGCTATATCATTTATAAGGCAAGTATTTGAATCTAAATCATGTGTTTCGCTTGGATTTGAAGCTAACTCAGTTGTTTCGCATGCAGTTGAAGCTAAATCATGTATATCACAAGTATTTGAAGCTAAATCATTCTTTTCGCATGGATTTGAAGCTAAGTCTTCTACTTCGCATTGATTTCAAGCTAAATCATGTGTTTCACATGGATTTGTAGCTAACTCGTTTGTTTCGCCTGCATTTGAAGCTATATCACTTATATTCGCAAGTATTTGAATCTAAATCTTTCGTTTCGCATGGATTTGAATCTAAGCCTTCTACTTCGAATTGATTTGAAGCTAAATCATGTGTTTTTCATGGATTTGTAGCTAACTCGTTTGTTTCGCCTGCACTTGAAGCTATATCATTTATAAGGCAAGTATTTGAATCTAAATCATGTGTTCCGCTTGGATTTGAAGCTAACTCAGTTGTTTCGCATGCAGTTGAAGCTAAATCATGTATATCACAAGTATTTGAGGCTAAACCGTTTGTTCCGCATAGATTTGAAGCTAAGTCTTCTACTCCGCATTCAGTTGAAGTTAAATCATGTCTATCACAAGTATTTGTAGCTAATCCATTTGTTCCGCATGGAATAGAAGATAAGCCTTCTACTTCGCATTGATTTCAAGCTAAATCATGTGTTTCGCATGGATTTGTAGCTAACTCGTTTCTTTCGCCTGCTTTTGAAGCTATATCATTTATATCGCAAGCATTTGAAGCTAAACCATTTGTTCCGAATAGATTTGAAGCTAAGTCTTCTACTTCGCATTGATTTCAAGCTAAATCATGCGTTTCACATGGATTTGTAGCTAACTCGTTTGTTGCGCCTGCATTTGAAGCTATATCATTTGTATCGCAAGCATTTGAAGCTAAACCATTCGTTTCGCATGGATTTGAATCTAAGCCTTCTACTTCGCATTAATTTGAAACTAAATCATGTGTTTCGCTTGGATTTGAAGCTAACTCGTTTGTTTCGAATGCAGTTGAAGCTAAATCATGCTTATTACAAGTATCTGAATCTAAACCATTTCTTCCGCATTGATTTGAAGCTAAGCCTTCTACTTTGCACTGATTTGAAACTAAATCATGTGTTTCGCTTGGATTTAAAGCTAACTTGTTTGTTCCGCCTGCATTTGAAGCTATATCATTTATATCGCAAGCATTTGAAGCCAAACCATTCGTTTCGCATGGATTTGAAGCTAAGCCTTCTACTTCGCATTGATTTGAAGCTAAATCATGTGTTTCGCTTGGATTTGTAGCTAACTCAGTTGTTTCGCATGCAGTTGAAGCTAAATCATGTATATCACAAGTATTTGAGGCTAAACCATTTGTTCCGCATAGATTTGAAGCTGAGTCTTCTACTCCGCATTCATTTGAGGCTAAATCATGTGTTTCGCTTGGATTTGAAGCTAACTCGTTTGTTTCGCCTGCACTTGAAGCTATATCATTTATAAGGCAAGTATTTGAATCTAAATCATGTGTTTCGCTTGGATTTGAAGCTAACTAAGTTGTTTCGCATGCAGTTGAAGCTAAATCATGTATATCACAAGTATTTGAGGCTAAACCGTTTGTTCCGCATAGATTTGAAGCTAAGTCTTCTACTCCGCATTCATTTGAAGCTAAATCATGTGTTTCGCTTGGATTTGAAGCTAACGCGTTTGTGTCGCCTGCATTTGAAGCTATATCATTTATAAGGCAAGTATTTGAAGCTAAATCATTCGTTTCGCATGGATTTGAAGCTAAGCCTTCTACTTAGCATTGATTTGAAGCTAAATCATTTGTTTCGCATGGAATTGAAGTTAACTGGTTTGTTTCGCCTGCAATTGAAGCTATATCATTTATATGGCAAGTATTTGAAGCTAAATCATGTGTTCCGCTTGGATTTGAAGCTAACTCAGTAGTTTCGCATGCAGTTGAAGCTATATCATTTGTATCGCAAGCATTTGAAGCTAAACCATTCGTTTCGCATGGATTTGAAGCTAAGCCTTCTACTTCGCATTAATTTGAAACTAAATCATGTGTTTCGCTTGGATTTGAAGCTAACTCGTTTGTTTCGAATGCAGTGGAAGCTAAATCATGTTTATTACAAGTATCTGAATCTAAACCATTTCTTCCGCATTGATTTAAAGCTAAGCCTTCTACTTGGCACTGATTTGAAACTAAATCATGTGTTTCGCTTGGATTTGAAGCTAACGCGTTTGTGTCGCCTGCATTTGAAGCTATATCATTTATAAGGCAAGTATTTGAAGCTAAATCATTCGTTTCGCATGGATTTGAAGCTAAGCCTTCTACTTAGCATTGATTTGAAGCTAAATCATTTGTTTCGCATGGAATTGAAGTAAACTGGTTTGTTTCGCCTGCAATTGAAGCTATATCATTTGTATCGCAAGCATTTGAAGCTAAACCATTCGTATCGCATGGATTTGAAGCTAAGCCTTCTACTTCGCATTAATTTGAAACTAAATCATGTGTTTCGCTTGGATTTGAAGCTAACTCGTTTGTTTCGAATGCAGTGGAAGCTAAATCATGTTTATTACAAATATCTGAATCTAAACCATTTCTTCCGCATTGATTTGAAGCTAAGCCTTCCACTTGGCACTGATTTGAAACTAAATCATGTGTTTCGCTTGGATTTAAAGCTAACTCGTTTGTTCCGCCTGCATTTGAAGCTATATCATTTATATCGCAAGCATTTGAAGCAAAACCATTCGTTTAGCATGGATTTGAAGCTAAGCCTTCTACTTCGCATTGATTTGAAGATAAATCATTTGTTTCGCATGGATTTGTAGTTAACTGGTTTGTTTCGCCTGCAATTGAAGCTATATCATTTATAAGGCAAGTATTTGAAGCTAAATCATGTGTTTCGCCTGGATTTGAAGCTAACTCGTTTGAGTCGCCTGCATTTGAAGCTATATCATTTATAAGGCAAGAACTTGAAGCTAAATCATTCGTCTCGCATGGATTTGAAGCTAAGCCTTCTACTTAGCATTGATTTGAAGCTAAATCATTTGTTTCGCATGGAATTGAAGTTAACTGGTTTGTTTCGCCTGCAATTGAAGCTATTTCATTTATACGGCAAGTATTTGATGCTAAATCATGTGTTCCGCTTGGATTTGAAGCTAAGTCAGTAGTTTCGCATGCAGTTGAAGCTAAATCATGTATATCACAAGTATTTGAGGCTAAACCATTTGTTCCGCATAGATTTGAAGCTAAGTCTTCTACTTCGCATTGATTTCAAGCTAAATCATGTGTTTCACATGGATTTGTAGCTAACTCGTTTGTTTCGCCTGCATTTGAAGCTATATCACTTATATTCGCAAGTATTTGAATCTAAATATTTCGTTTCGCATGGATTTGAACCTAAGCCTTCTACTTCGAATTGATTTGAAGCTTAAACATGTGTTTTGCATGGATTTGTAGCTAACTCGTTTGTTTCGCCTGCACTTGAAGCTATATCATTTATAAGGCAAGTATTTGAATCTAAATCATGTGTTTCGCTTGGATTTGAAGCTAACTAAGTTGTTTCGCATGCAGTTGAAGCTAAATCATGTATATCACAAGTATTTGAGGCTAAACCGTTTGTTCCGCATAGATTTGAAGCTAAGTCTTCTACTCCGCATTCATTTGAAGCTAAATCATGTGTTTCGCTTGGATTTGAAGCTAACGCGTTTGTGTCGCCTGCATTTGAAGCTATATCACTTATAAGGCAAGTATTTGAAGCTAAATCATTCGTTTCGCATGGATTTGAAGCTAAGCCTTCTACTTAGCATTGATTTGAAGCTAAATCATTTGTTTCGCATGGAATTGAAGTTAACTGGTTTGTTTCGCCTGCAATTGAAGCTATATCATTTATATGGCAAGTATTTGAAGCTAAATCATGTGTTCCGCTTGGATTTGAAGCTAACTCAGTAGTTTCGCATGCAGTTGAAGCTAAATCATGTATATCACAAGTATTTGAGGCTAAACCATTTGTTCCGTATAGATTTGAAGCTAAGTCTTCTACTTCGCATTGATTTCAAGCTAAATCATGTGTTTCACGTGGATTTGAAGCTAACTCGATTGTTTCGCCTGCATTTGAAGCTATATCATTTGTATCGCAAGCATTTGAAGCTAAACCATTCGTTTCGCATGGATTTGAAGCTAAGCCTTCTACTTCGCATTAATTTGAAACTAAATCATGTGTTTCGCTTGGATTTGAAGCTAACTCGTTTGTTTCGAATGCAGTGGAAGCTAAATCATGTTTATTACAAGTATCTGAATCTAAACCATTTCTTCCGCATTGATTTAAAGCTAAGCCTTCTACTTGGCACTGATTTGAAACTAAATCATGTGTTTCGCTTGGATTTGAAGCTAACGCGTTTGTGTCGCCTGCATTTGAAGCTATATCATTTATAAGGCAAGTATTTGAAGCTAAATCATTCGTTTCGCATGGATTTGAAGCTAAGCCTTCTACTTAGCATTGATATGAAGCTAAATCATTTGTTTCGCATGGAATTGAAGTAAACTGGTTTGTTTCGCCTGCAATTGAAGCTATATCATTTGTATCGCAAGCATTTGAAGCTAAACCATTCGTATCGCATGGATTTGAAGCTAAGCCTTCTACTTCGCATTAATTTGAAACTAAATCATGTGTTTCGCTTGGATTTGAAGCTAACTCGTTTGTTTCGAATGCAGTGGAAGCTAAATCATGTTTATTACAAATATCTGAATCTAAACCATTTCTTCCGCATTGATTTGAAGCTAAGCCTTCCACTTGGCACTGATTTGAAACTAAATCATGTGTTTCGCTTGGATTTAAAGCTAACTCGTTTGTTCCGCCTGCATTTGAAGCTACATCATTTATATCGCAAGCATTTGAAGCTAAACCATTCGTTTCGCATGGATTTGAAGCTAAGCCATCTGCTTCACATTGATTTGAAGCTAAATCATGTGTTTCGCTTGGATTTGTAGCTAACTCGTATGTTTCGCCTGCCTTTTAAGCTATATCATTTATAAGGCAAGTATTTTGTAGCTAAATCATGTGTTTCGCTTGGATTTGAAGCTAACTCGTTTGTTTCGAATGCAGTTGAAGCTAAATCATGCTTATTACAAGTATCTGAATCTAAACCATTTCTTCCGCATTGATTTGAAGCTAAGCCTTCTACTTGGCACTGATTTGAAACTAAATCATGTGTTTCGCTTGGATTTAAAGCTAACTCGTTTGTTCCGCCTGCATTTGAAGCTATATCATTTATATCGCAAGCATTTGAAGCTAAACCATTCGTTTCGCATGGATTTGAAGCTAAGCCTTCTACTTCGCATTGATTTGAAGCTAAATCATGTGTGTCGCTTGGATTTGTAGCTAACTCAGTTGTTTCGCATGCAGTTGAAGCTAAATCATGTATATCACAAGTATTTGAGGCTAAACCATTTGTTCCGCATAGATTTGAAGCTAAGTCTTCTACTCCGCATTGATTGCAAGCTAAATCATGTGTTTCACGTGGATTTGAAGCTAACTCGTTTGTTTCGCCTGCATTTGAAGCTATATCATTTGTATCGCAAGCATTTGAAGCTAAACCATTCGTTTCGCATGGATTTGAAGCTAAGCCTCCTACTTCGCATTAATTTGAAACTAAATCATGTGTTTCGCTTGGATTTGAAGCTAACTCGTTTGTTTCGAATGCAGTGGAAGCTAAATCATGTTTATTACAAGTATCTGAATCTAAACCATTTCTTCCGCATTGATTTGATGCTAAGCCTTCTACTTGGCACTGATTTGAAACTAAATCATGTGTTTCGCTTGGATTTAAAGCTAACTCGTTTGTTCCGCCTGCATTTGAAGCTATATCATTTATATCGAAAGCATTTGAAGCTAAACCATTCGTTTCGCATGGATTTGAAGCTAAGCCTTCTACTTCGCATTGATTTGAAGATAAATCATTTGTTTCGCATGGAATTGTAGTTAACTGGTTTGTTTCGCCTGCAATTGAAGCTATATCATTTATAAGGCAAGTATGTGAAGCTAAATCATGTGTTTCGCTTGGATTTGAAGCTAACTCGTTTGTTTCGCCTGTATTTGAAGCTATATCATTTATAAGGCAAGTATTTGAAGGTAAATCATTCGTTTCGCATGGATTTGAAGCTAAGTCTTCTACTCCGCATTCATTTGAAGCTAAATCATGTGTTTCGCTTGGATTTGAAGCTAACTCGTTTGTTTCGCCTGCATTTGAAGCTATATCACTTATATTCGCAAGTATTTGAATATAAATCTTTCGTTTCGCATGGATTTGAATCTAAGCCTTCTACGTCGAATTGATTTGAAGCTAAATTATGTGTTTTGCATGGATTTGTAGCTAACTCGTTTGATTCGCCTGCACTTGAAGCTATATCATTTATAAGGCAAGTATTTGAATCTAAATCATGTGTTCCGCTTGGATTTGAAGCTAACTCAGTAGTTTCGCATGCAGTTGAAGCTAAATCATGTATATCACAAGTATTTGAGGCTAAACCATTTGTTCCGTATAGATTTGAAGCTAAGTCTTCTACTTCGCATTGATTTCAAGCTAAATCATGTGTTTCACGTGGATTTCAAGCTAACTCGTTTGTTTCGCCTGCATTTGAAGCTATATCATTTGTATCGCAAGCATTTGAAGCTAAACCATTCGTTTCGCATGGATTTGAAGCTAAGCCTTCTACTTCGCATTAATTTGAAACTAAATCATGTGTTTCGCTTGGATTTGAAGCTAACTCGTTTGTTTCGAATGCAGTGGAAGCTAAATCATGTTTATTACAAGTATCTGAATCTAAACCATTTCTTCCGCATTGATTTGATGCTAAGCCTTCTACTTGGCACTGATTTGAAACTAAATCATGTGTTTCGCTTGGATTTAAAGCTAACTCGTTTGTGTCGCCTGCATTTGAAGCTATATCATTTATAAGGCAAGTATTTGAAGCTAAATCATTCGTTTCGCATGGATTTGAAGCTAAGCCTTCTACTTAGCATTGATTTGAAGCTAAATCATTTGTTTCGCATGGAATTGAAGTTAACTGGTTTGTTTCGCCTGCAATTGAAGCTATATCATTTATATGGCAAGTATTTGAAGCTAAATCATGTGTTCCGCTTGGATTTGAAGCTAACTCAGTAGTTTCGCATGCAGTTGAAGCTAAATCATGTATATCACAAGTATTTGAAGCTAAATCATTCGTTTCGCATGGATTTGAAGCTAAGCCTTCTACTTAGCATTGATTTCAAGCTAAATCATGTGTTTCACGTGGATTTGAAGCTAACTCGTTTGTTTCGCCTGCATTTGAAGCTATATCACTTATATTCGCAAGTATTTGAATCTAAATCTTTCGTTTCGCATGGATTTGAATCTAAGCCTTCTACTTCGAATTGATTTGAAGCTAAATCATGTGTTTTTCATGGATTTGTAGCTAACTCGTTTGTTTCGCCTGCACTTGAAGCTATATCATTTATAAGGCAAGTATTTGAATCTAAATCATGTGTTTCGCTTGGATTTGAAGCTAACTCAGTTGTTTCGCATGCAGTTGAAGCTAAATCATGTATATCACAAGTATTTGAAGCTAAATCATTCTTTTCGCATGGATTTGAAGCTAAGTCTTCTACTTCGCATTGATTTCAAGCTAAATCATGTGTTTCACATGGATTTGTAGCTAACTCGTTTGTTTCGCCTGCATTTGAAGCTATATCACTTATATTCGCAAGTATTTGAATCTAAATCTTTCGTTTCGCATGGATTTGAATCTAAGCCTTCTACTTCGAATTGATTTGAAGCTAAATCATGTGTTTTTCATGGATTTGTAGCTGACTCGTTTGTTTCGCCTGCACTTGAAGCTATATCATTTATAAGGCAAGTATTTGAATCTAAATCATGTGTTCCGCTTGGATTTGAAGCTAACTCAGTTGTTTCGCATGCAGTTGAAGCTAAATCATGTATATCACAAGTATTTGAGGCTAAACCGTTTGTTCCGCATAGATTTGAAGCTAAGTCTTCTACTCCGCATTCAGTTGAAGTTAAATCATGTCTATCACAAGTATTTGTAGCTAATCCATTTGTTCCGCATGGAATAGAAGATAAGCCTTCTACTTCGCATTGATTTCAAGCTAAATCATGTGTTTCGCATGGATTTGTAGCTAACTCGTTTCTTTCGCCTGCTTTTGAAGCTATATCATTTATATCGCAAGCATTTGAAGCTAAACCATTTGTTCCGAATAGATTTGAAGCTAAGTCTTCTACTTCGCATTGATTTCAAGCTAAATCATGCGTTTCACATGGATTTGTAGCTAACTCGTTTGTTGCGCCTGCATTTGAAGCTATATCATTTGTATCGCAAGCATTTGAAGCTAAACCATTCGTTTCGCATGGATTTGAATCTAAGCCTTCTACTTCGCATTAATTTGAAACTAAATCATGTGTTTCGCTTGGATTTGAAGCTAACTCGTTTGTTTCGAATGCAGTTGAAGCTAAATCATGCTTATTACAAGTATCTGAATCTAAACCATTTCTTCCGCATTGATTTGAAGCTAAGCCTTCTACTTTGCACTGATTTGAAACTAAATCATGTGTTTCGCTTGGATTTAAAGCTAACTTGTTTGTTCCGCCTGCATTTGAAGCTATATCATTTATATCGCAAGCATTTGAAGCCAAACCATTCGTTTCGCATGGATTTGAAGCTAAGCCTTCTACTTCGCATTGATTTGAAGCTAAATCATGTGTTTCGCTTGGATTTGTAGCTAACTCAGTTGTTTCGCATGCAGTTGAAGCTAAATCATGTATATCACAAGTATTTGAGGCTAAACCATTTGTTCCGCATAGATTTGAAGCTGAGTCTTCTACTCCGCATTCATTTGAGGCTAAATCATGTGTTTCGCTTGGATTTGAAGCTAACTCGTTTGTGTCGCCAGCATTTGAAGCTATATCATCTATAAGGCAAGTATTTGAAGCTAAATCATTCGTTTCGCATGGATTTGAAGCTAAGCCTTCTACTTAGCATTGATTTGAAGCTAAATCATTTGTTTCGCATGGATTTGTAGCTAACTCGTTTGTTTCGCATGCATTTGAAGCTATATCACTTATATTCGCAAGCATTTGAAGCTAAACCATTCGTATCGCATGGATTTGAAGCTAAGCCTTCTACTTCGCATTAATTTGAAACTAAATCATGTGTTTCGCTTGGATTTGAAGCTAACTCGTTTGTTTCGAATGCAGTGGAAGCTAAATCATGTTTATTACAAATATCTGAATCTAAACCATTTCTTCCGCATTGATTTGAAGCTAAGCCTTCCACTTGGCACTGATTTGAAACTAAATCATGTGTTTCGCTTGGATTTAAAGCTAACTCGTTTGTTCCGCCTGCATTTGAAGCTATATCATTTATATCGCAAGCATTTGAAGCAAAACCATTCGTTTAGCATGGATTTGAAGCTAAGCCTTCTACTTCGCATTGATTTGAAGATAAATCATTTGTTTCGCATGGATTTGTAGTTAACTGGTTTGTTTCGCCTGCAATTGAAGCTATATCATTTATAAGGCAAGTATTTGAAGCTAAATCATGTGTTTCGCTTGGATTTGAAGCTAACTCGTTTGTGTCGCCTGCATTTGAAGCTATATCATTTATAAGGCAAGTACTTGAAGCTAAATCATTCGTCTCGCATGGATTTGAAGCTAAGCCTTCTACTTAGCATTGATTTGAAGCTAAATCATTTGTTTCGCATGGAATTGAAGTTAACTGGTTTGTTTCGCCTGCAATTGAAGCTATTTCATTTATACGGCAAGTATTTGATGCTAAATCATGTGTTCCGCTTGGATTTGAAGCTAAGTCAGTAGTTTCGCATGCAGTTGAAGCTAAATCATGTATATCACAAGTATTTGAGGCTAAACCATTTGTTCCGCATAGATTTGAAGCTAAGTCTTCTACTTCGCATTGATTTCAAGCTAAATCATGTGTTTCACATGGATTTGTAGCTAACTCGTTTGTTTCGCCTGCATTTGAAGCTATATCACTTATATTCGCAAGTATTTGAATCTAAATATTTCGTTTCGCATGGATTTGAACCTAAGCCTTCTACTTCGAATTGATTTGAAGCTTAAACATGTGTTTTGCATGGATTTGTAGCTAACTCGTTTGTTTCGCCTGCACTTGAAGCTATATCATTTATAAGGCAAGTATTTGAATCTAAATCATGTGTTTCGCTTGGATTTGAAGCTAACTAAGTTGTTTCGCATGCAGTTGAAGCTAAATCATGTATATCACAAGTATTTGAGGCTAAACCGTTTGTTCCGCATAGATTTGAAGCTAAGTCTTCTACTCCGCATTCATTTGAAGCTAAATCATGTGTTTCGCTTGGATTTGAAGCTAACGCGTTTGTGTCGCCTGCATTTGAAGCTATATCATTTATAAGGCAAGTATTTGAAGCTAAATCATTCGTTTCGCATGGATTTGAAGCTAAGCCTTCTACTTAGCATTGATTTGAAGCTAAATCATTTGTTTCGCATGGAATTGAAGTTAACTGGTTTGTTTCGCCTGCAATTGAAGCTATATCATTTATATGGCAAGTATTTGAAGCTAAATCATGTGTTCCGCTTGGATTTGAAGCTAACTCAGTAGTTTCGCATGCAGTTGAAGCTAAATCATGTATATCACAAGTATTTGAGGCTAAACCATTTGTTCCGTATAGATTTGAAGCTAAGTCTTCTACTTCGCATTGATTTCAAGCTAAATCATGTGTTTCACGTGGATTTGAAGCTAACTCGATTGTTTCGCCTGCATTTGAAGCTATATCATTTGTATCGCAAGCATTTGAAGCTAAACCATTCGTTTCGCATGGATTTGAAGCTAAGCCTTCTACTTCGCATTAATTTGAAACTAAATCATGTGTTTCGCTTGGATTTGAAGCTAACTCGTTTGTTTCGAATGCAGTGGAAGCTAAATCATGTTTATTACAAGTATCTGAATCTAAACCATTTCTTCCGCATTGATTTAAAGCTAAGCCTTCTACTTGGCACTGATTTGAAACTAAATCATGTGTTTCGCTTGGATTTGAAGCTAACGCGTTTGTGTCGCCTGCATTTGAAGCTATATCATTTATAAGGCAAGTATTTGAAGCTAAATCATTCGTTTCGCATGGATTTGAAGCTAAGCCTTCTACTTAGCATTGATTTGAAGCTAAATCATTTGTTTCGCATGGAATTGAAGTAAACTGGTTTGTTTCGCCTGCAATTGAAGCTATATCATTTGTATCGCAAGCATTTGAAGCTAAACCATTCGTATCGCATGGATTTGAAGCTAAGCCTTCTACTTCGCATTAATTTGAAACTAAATCATGTGTTTCGCTTGGATTTGAAGCTAACTCGTTTGTTTCGAATGCAGTGGAAGCTAAATCATGTTTATTACAAATATCTGAATCTAAACCATTTCTTCCGCATTGATTTGAAGCTAAGCCTTCCACTTGGCACTGATTTGAAACTAAATCATGTGTTTCGCTTGGATTTAAAGCTAACTCGTTTGTTCCGCCTGCATTTGAAGCTATATCATTTATATCGCAAGCATTTGAAGCAAAACCATTCGTTTAGCATGGATTTGAAGCTAAGCCTTCTACTTCGCATTGATTTGAAGATAAATCATTTGTTTCGCATGGATTTGTAGTTAACTGGTTTGTTTCGCCTGCAATTGAAGCTATATCATTTATAAGGCAAGTATTTGAAGCTAAATCATGTGTTTCGCCTGGATTTGAAGCTAACTCGTTTGTGTCGCCTGCATTTGAAGCTATATCATTTATAAGGCAAGTACTTGAAGCTAAATCATTCGTCTCGCATGGATTTGAAGCTAAGCCTTCTACTTAGCATTGATTTCAAGCTAAATCATGTGTTTCACGTGGATTTGAAGCTAACTCGTTTGTTTCGCCTGCATTTGAAGCTATATCACTTATATTCGCAAGTATTTGAATCTAAATCTTTCGTTTCGCATGGATTTGAATCTAAGCCTTCTACTTCGAATTGATTTGAAGCTAAATCATGTGTTTTTCATGGATTTGTAGCTAACTCGTTTGTTTCGCCTGCACTTGAAGCTATATCATTTATAAGGCAAGTATTTGAATCTAAATCATGTGTTTCGCTTGGATTTGAAGCTAACTCAGTTGTTTCGCATGCAGTTGAAGCTAAATCATGTATATCACAAGTATTTGAAGCTAAATCATTCTTTTCGCATGGATTTGAAGCTAAGTCTTCTACTTCGCATTGATTTCAAGCTAAATCATGTGTTTCACATGGATTTGTAGCTAACTCGTTTGTTTCGCCTGCATTTGAAGCTATATCACTTATATTCGCAAGTATTTGAATCTAAATCTTTCGTTTCGCATGGATTTGAATCT
The DNA here is from genome assembly GCF_051020955.1 of Megalopta genalis. Classification (NCBI taxonomy): domain Eukaryota; kingdom Metazoa; phylum Arthropoda; class Insecta; order Hymenoptera; family Halictidae; genus Megalopta; species Megalopta genalis. The sequence goes on along the minus strand of NW_027476377.1, from coordinate 233,476 downwards.
AAGCCTTCTACTTCGAATTGATTTGAAGCTAAATCATGTGTTTTTCATGGATTTGTAGCTGACTCGTTTGTTTCGCCTGCACTTGAAGCTATATCATTTATAAGGCAAGTATTTGAATCTAAATCATGTGTTCCGCTTGGATTTGAAGCTAACTCAGTTGTTTCGCATGCAGTTGAAGCTAAATCATGTATATCACAAGTATTTGAGGCTAAACCGTTTGTTCCGCATAGATTTGAAGCTAAGTCTTCTACTCCGCATTCAGTTGAAGTTAAATCATGTCTATCACAAGTATTTGTAGCTAATCCATTTGTTCCGCATGGAATAGAAGATAAGCCTTCTACTTCGCATTGATTTCAAGCTAAATCATGTGTTTCGCATGGATTTGTAGCTAACTCGTTTCTTTCGCCTGCTTTTGAAGCTATATCATTTATATCGCAAGCATTTGAAGCTAAACCATTTGTTCCGAATAGATTTGAAGCTAAGTCTTCTACTTCGCATTGATTTCAAGCTAAATCATGCGTTTCACATGGATTTGTAGCTAACTCGTTTGTTGCGCCTGCATTTGAAGCTATATCATTTGTATCGCAAGCATTTGAAGCTAAACCATTCGTTTCGCATGGATTTGAATCTAAGCCTTCTACTTCGCATTAATTTGAAACTAAATCATGTGTTTCGCTTGGATTTGAAGCTAACTCGTTTGTTTCGAATGCAGTTGAAGCTAAATCATGCTTATTACAAGTATCTGAATCTAAACCATTTCTTCCGCATTGATTTGAAGCTAAGCCTTCTACTTTGCACTGATTTGAAACTAAATCATGTGTTTCGCTTGGATTTAAAGCTAACTTGTTTGTTCCGCCTGCATTTGAAGCTATATCATTTATATCGCAAGCATTTGAAGCCAAACCATTCGTTTCGCATGGATTTGAAGCTAAGCCTTCTACTTCGCATTGATTTGAAGCTAAATCATGTGTTTCGCTTGGATTTGTAGCTAACTCAGTTGTTTCGCATGCAGTTGAAGCTAAATCATGTATATCACAAGTATTTGAGGCTAAACCATTTGTTCCGCATAGATTTGAAGCTGAGTCTTCTACTCCGCATTCATTTGAGGCTAAATCATGTGTTTCGCTTGGATTTGAAGCTAACTCGTTTGTGTCGCCAGCATTTGAAGCTATATCATCTATAAGGCAAGTATTTGAAGCTAAATCATTCGTTTCGCATGGATTTGAAGCTAAGCCTTCTACTTAGCATTGATTTGAAGCTAAATCATTTGTTTCGCATGGATTTGTAGCTAACTCGTTTGTTTCGCATGCATTTGAAGCTATATCACTTATATTCGCAAGCATTTGAAGCTAAACCATTCGTATCGCATGGATTTGAAGCTAAGCCTTCTACTTCGCATTAATTTGAAACTAAATCATGTGTTTCGCTTGGATTTGAAGCTAACTCGTTTGTTTCGAATGCAGTGGAAGCTAAATCATGTTTATTACAAATATCTGAATCTAAACCATTTCTTCCGCATTGATTTGAAGCTAAGCCTTCCACTTGGCACTGATTTGAAACTAAATCATGTGTTTCGCTTGGATTTAAAGCTAACTCGTTTGTTCCGCCTGCATTTGAAGCTATATCATTTATATCGCAAGCATTTGAAGCAAAACCATTCGTTTAGCATGGATTTGAAGCTAAGCCTTCTACTTCGCATTGATTTGAAGATAAATCATTTGTTTCGCATGGATTTGTAGTTAACTGGTTTGTTTCGCCTGCAATTGAAGCTATATCATTTATAAGGCAAGTATTTGAAGCTAAATCATGTGTTTCGCTTGGATTTGAAGCTAACTCGTTTGTGTCGCCTGCATTTGAAGCTATATCATTTATAAGGCAAGTACTTGAAGCTAAATCATTCGTCTCGCATGGATTTGAAGCTAAGCCTTCTACTTAGCATTGATTTGAAGCTAAATCATTTGTTTCGCATGGAATTGAAGTTAACTGGTTTGTTTCGCCTGCAATTGAAGCTATTTCATTTATACGGCAAGTATTTGATGCTAAATCATGTGTTCCGCTTGGATTTGAAGCTAAGTCAGTAGTTTCGCATGCAGTTGAAGCTAAATCATGTATATCACAAGTATTTGAGGCTAAACCATTTGTTCCGCATAGATTTGAAGCTAAGTCTTCTACTTCGCATTGATTTCAAGCTAAATCATGTGTTTCACATGGATTTGTAGCTAACTCGTTTGTTTCGCCTGCATTTGAAGCTATATCACTTATATTCGCAAGTATTTGAATCTAAATATTTCGTTTCGCATGGATTTGAACCTAAGCCTTCTACTTCGAATTGATTTGAAGCTTAAACATGTGTTTTGCATGGATTTGTAGCTAACTCGTTTGTTTCGCCTGCACTTGAAGCTATATCATTTATAAGGCAAGTATTTGAATCTAAATCATGTGTTTCGCTTGGATTTGAAGCTAACTAAGTTGTTTCGCATGCAGTTGAAGCTAAATCATGTATATCACAAGTATTTGAGGCTAAACCGTTTGTTCCGCATAGATTTGAAGCTAAGTCTTCTACTCCGCATTCATTTGAAGCTAAATCATGTGTTTCGCTTGGATTTGAAGCTAACGCGTTTGTGTCGCCTGCATTTGAAGCTATATCATTTATAAGGCAAGTATTTGAAGCTAAATCATTCGTTTCGCATGGATTTGAAGCTAAGCCTTCTACTTAGCATTGATTTGAAGCTAAATCATTTGTTTCGCATGGAATTGAAGTTAACTGGTTTGTTTCGCCTGCAATTGAAGCTATATCATTTATATGGCAAGTATTTGAAGCTAAATCATGTGTTCCGCTTGGATTTGAAGCTAACTCAGTAGTTTCGCATGCAGTTGAAGCTAAATCATGTATATCACAAGTATTTGAGGCTAAACCATTTGTTCCGTATAGATTTGAAGCTAAGTCTTCTACTTCGCATTGATTTCAAGCTAAATCATGTGTTTCACGTGGATTTGAAGCTAACTCGATTGTTTCGCCTGCATTTGAAGCTATATCATTTGTATCGCAAGCATTTGAAGCTAAACCATTCGTTTCGCATGGATTTGAAGCTAAGCCTTCTACTTCGCATTAATTTGAAACTAAATCATGTGTTTCGCTTGGATTTGAAGCTAACTCGTTTGTTTCGAATGCAGTGGAAGCTAAATCATGTTTATTACAAGTATCTGAATCTAAACCATTTCTTCCGCATTGATTTAAAGCTAAGCCTTCTACTTGGCACTGATTTGAAACTAAATCATGTGTTTCGCTTGGATTTGAAGCTAACGCGTTTGTGTCGCCTGCATTTGAAGCTATATCATTTATAAGGCAAGTATTTGAAGCTAAATCATTCGTTTCGCATGGATTTGAAGCTAAGCCTTCTACTTAGCATTGATTTGAAGCTAAATCATTTGTTTCGCATGGAATTGAAGTAAACTGGTTTGTTTCGCCTGCAATTGAAGCTATATCATTTGTATCGCAAGCATTTGAAGCTAAACCATTCGTATCGCATGGATTTGAAGCTAAGCCTTCTACTTCGCATTAATTTGAAACTAAATCATGTGTTTCGCTTGGATTTGAAGCTAACTCGTTTGTTTCGAATGCAGTGGAAGCTAAATCATGTTTATTACAAATATCTGAATCTAAACCATTTCTTCCGCATTGATTTGAAGCTAAGCCTTCCACTTGGCACTGATTTGAAACTAAATCATGTGTTTCGCTTGGATTTAAAGCTAACTCGTTTGTTCCGCCTGCATTTGAAGCTATATCATTTATATCGCAAGCATTTGAAGCAAAACCATTCGTTTAGCATGGATTTGAAGCTAAGCCTTCTACTTCGCATTGATTTGAAGATAAATCATTTGTTTCGCATGGATTTGTAGTTAACTGGTTTGTTTCGCCTGCAATTGAAGCTATATCATTTATAAGGCAAGTATTTGAAGCTAAATCATGTGTTTCGCCTGGATTTGAAGCTAACTCGTTTGTGTCGCCTGCATTTGAAGCTATATCATTTATAAGGCAAGTACTTGAAGCTAAATCATTCGTCTCGCATGGATTTGAAGCTAAGCCTTCTACTTAGCATTGATTTGAAGCTAAATCATTTGTTTCGCATGGAATTGAAGTTAACTGGTTTGTTTCGCCTGCAATTGAAGCTATTTCATTTATACGGCAAGTATTTGATGCTAAATCATGTGTTCCGCTTGGATTTGAAGCTAAGTCAGTAGTTTCGCATGCAGTTGAAGCTAAATCATGTATATCACAAGTATTTGAGGCTAAACCATTTGTTCCGCATAGATTTGAAGCTAAGTCTTCTACTTCGCATTGATTTCAAGCTAAATCATGTGTTTCACATGGATTTGTAGCTAACTCGTTTGTTTCGCCTGCATTTGAAGCTATATCACTTATATTCGCAAGTATTTGAATCTAAATATTTCGTTTCGCATGGATTTGAACCTAAGCCTTCTACTTCGAATTGATTTGAAGCTTAAACATGTGTTTTGCATGGATTTGTAGCTAACTCGTTTGTTTCGCCTGCACTTGAAGCTATATCATTTATAAGGCAAGTATTTGAATCTAAATCATGTGTTTCGCTTGGATTTGAAGCTAACTAAGTTGTTTCGCATGCAGTTGAAGCTAAATCATGTATATCACAAGTATTTGAGGCTAAACCGTTTGTTCCGCATAGATTTGAAGCTAAGTCTTCTACTCCGCATTCATTTGAAGCTAAATCATGTGTTTCGCTTGGATTTGAAGCTAACGCGTTTGTGTCGCCTGCATTTGAAGCTATATCATTTATAAGGCAAGTATTTGAAGCTAAATCATTCGTTTTCGCATGGATTTGAAGCTAAGCCTTCTACTTAGCATTGATTTGAAGCTAAATCATTTGTTTCGCATGGAATTGAAGTTAACTGGTTTGTTTCGCCTGCAATTGAAGCTATATCATTTATATGGCAAGTATTTGAAGCTAAATCATGTGTTCCGCTTGGATTTGAAGCTAACTCAGTAGTTTCACATGCAGTTGAAGCTAAATCATGTATATCACAAGTATTTGAGGCTAAACCATTTGTTCCGTATAGATTTGAAGCTAAGTCTTCTACTTCGCATTGATTTCAAGCTAAATCATGTGTTTCACGTGGATTTGAAGCTAACTCGATTGTTTCGCCTGCATTTGAAGCTATATCATTTGTATCGCAAGCATTTGAAGCTAAACCATTCGTTTCGCATGGATTTGAAGCTAAGCCTTCTACTTCGCATTAATTTGAAACTAAATCATGTGTTTCGCTTGGATTTGAAGCTAACTCGTTTGTTTCGAATGCAGTGGAAGCTAAATCATGTTTATTACAAGTATCTGAATCTAAACCATTTCTTCCGCATTGATTTAAAGCTAAGCCTTCTACTTGGCACTGATTTGAAACTAAATCATGTGTTTCGCTTGGATTTGAAGCTAACGCGTTTGTGTCGCCTGCATTTGAAGCTATATCATTTATAAGGCAAGTATTTGAAGCTAAATCATTCGTTTCGCATGGATTTGAAGCTAAGCCTTCTACTTAGCATTGATATGAAGCTAAATCATTTGTTTCGCATGGAATTGAAGTAAACTGGTTTGTTTCGCCTGCAATTGAAGCTATATCATTTGTATCGCAAGCATTTGAAGCTAAACCATTCGTATCGCATGGATTTGAAGCTAAGCCTTCTACTTCGCATTAATTTGAAACTAAATCATGTGTTTCGCTTGGATTTGAAGCTAACTCGTTTGTTTCGAATGCAGTGGAAGCTAAATCATGTTTATTACAAATATCTGAATCTAAACCATTTCTTCCGCATTGATTTGAAGCTAAGCCTTCCACTTGGCACTGATTTGAAACTAAATCATGTGTTTCGCTTGGATTTAAAGCTAACTCGTTTGTTCCGCCTGCATTTGAAGCTACATCATTTATATCGCAAGCATTTGAAGCTAAACCATTCGTTTCGCATGGATTTGAAGCTAAGCCATCTGCTTCACATTGATTTGAAGCTAAATCATGTGTTTCGCTTGGATTTGTAGCTAACTCGTATGTTTCGCCTGCCTTTTAAGCTATATCATTTATAAGGCAAGTATTTTGTAGCTAAATCATGTGTTTCGCTTGGATTTGAAGCTAACTCGTTTGTTTCGAATGCAGTTGAAGCTAAATCATGCTTATTACAAGTATCTGAATCTAAACCATTTCTTCCGCATTGATTTGAAGCTAAGCCTTCTACTTGGCACTGATTTGAAACTAAATCATGTGTTTCGCTTGGATTTAAAGCTAACTCGTTTGTTCCGCCTGCATTTGAAGCTATATCATTTATATCGCAAGCATTTGAAGCTAAACCATTCGTTTCGCATGGATTTGAAGCTAAGCCTTCTACTTCGCATTGATTTGAAGCTAAATCATGTGTGTCGCTTGGATTTGTAGCTAACTCAGTAGTTTCGCATGCAGTTGAAGCTAAATCATGTATATCACAAGTATTTGAGGCTAAACCATTTGTTCCGTATAGATTTGAAGCTAAGTCTTCTACTTCGCATTGATTGCAAGCTAAATCATGTGTTTCACGTGGATTTGAAGCTAACTCGTTTGTTTCGCCTGCATTTGAAGCTATATCATTTGTATCGCAAGCATTTGAAGCTAAACCATTCGTTTCGCATGGATTTGAAGCTAAGCCTCCTACTTCGCATTAATTTGAAACTAAATCATGTGTTTCGCTTGGATTTGAAGCTAACTCGTTTGTTTCGAATGCAGTGGAAGCTAAATCATGTTTATTACAAGTATCTGAATCTAAACCATTTCTTCCGCATTGATTTGATGCTAAGCCTTCTACTTGGCACTGATTTGAAACTAAATCATGTGTTTCGCTTGGATTTAAAGCTAACTCGTTTGTTCCGCCTGCATTTGAAGCTATATCATTTATATCGAAAGCATTTGAAGCTAAACCATTCGTTTCGCATGGATTTGAAGCTAAGCCTTCTACTTCGCATTGATTTGAAGATAAATCATTTGTTTCGCATGGAATTGTAGTTAACTGGTTTGTTTCGCCTGCAATTGAAGCTATATCATTTATAAGGCAAGTATGTGAAGCTAAATCATGTGTTTCGCTTGGATTTGAAGCTAACTCGTTTGTTTCGCCTGTATTTGAAGCTATATCATTTATAAGGCAAGTATTTGAAGGTAAATCATTCGTTTCGCATGGATTTGAAGCTAAGTCTTCTACTCCGCATTCATTTGAAGCTAAATCATGTGTTTCGCTTGGATTTGAAGCTAACTCGTTTGTTTCGCCTGCATTTGAAGCTATATCACTTATATTCGCAAGTATTTGAATATAAATCTTTCGTTTCGCATGGATTTGAATCTAAGCCTTCTACGTCGAATTGATTTGAAGCTAAATTATGTGTTTTGCATGGATTTGTAGCTAACTCGTTTGATTCGCCTGCACTTGAAGCTATATCATTTATAAGGCAAGTATTTGAATCTAAATCATGTGTTCCGCTTGGATTTGAAGCTAACTCAGTAGTTTCGCATGCAGTTGAAGCTAAATCATGTATATCACAAGTATTTGAGGCTAAACCATTTGTTCCGTATAGATTTGAAGCTAAGTCTTCTACTTCGCATTGATTTCAAGCTAAATCATGTGTTTCACGTGGATTTCAAGCTAACTCGTTTGTTTCGCCTGCATTTGAAGCTATATCATTTGTATCGCAAGCATTTGAAGCTAAACCATTCGTTTCGCATGGATTTGAAGCTAAGCCTTCTACTTCGCATTAATTTGAAACTAAATCATGTGTTTCGCTTGGATTTGAAGCTAACTCGTTTGTTTCGAATGCAGTGGAAGCTAAATCATGTTTATTACAAGTATCTGAATCTAAACCATTTCTTCCGCATTGATTTGATGCTAAGCCTTCTACTTGGCACTGATTTGAAATTAAATCATGTGTTTCGCTTGGATTTAAAGCTAACTCGTTTGTGTCGCCTGCATTTGAAGCTATATCATTTATAAGGCAAGTATTTGAAGCTAAATCATTCGTTTCGCATGGATTTGAAGCTAAGCCTTCTACTTAGCATTGATTTGAAGCTAAATCATTTGTTTCGCATGGAATTGAAGTTAACTGGTTTGTTTCGCCTGCAATTGAAGCTATATCATTTATATGGCAAGTATTTGAAGCTAAATCATGTGTTCCGCTTGGATTTGAAGCTAACTCAGTAGTTTCGCATGCAGTTGAAGCTAAATCATGTATATCACAAGTATTTGAGGCTAAACCATTTGTTCCGTATAGATTTGAAGCTAAGTCTTCTACTTCGCATTGATTTCAAGCTAAATCATGTGTTTCACGTGGATTTGAAGCTAACTCGTTTGTTTCGCCTGCATTTGAAGCTATATAATTTGTATCGCAAGTATTTGAAGCTAAACCCTTCGTTTCGCATGGATTTGAAGCTAAGCCTTCTACTTCGCATTAATTTGAAACTAAATCATGTGTTTCGCTTGGATTTGAAGCTAACTCGTTTGTTTCGAATGCAGTGGAAGCTAAATCATGTTTATTACAAGTATCTGAATCTAAACCATTTCTTCCGCATTGATTTGAAGCTAAGCCTTCTACTTGGCACTGATTTGAAACTAAATCATGTGTTTCGCTTGGATTTAAAGCTAACTCGTTTGTTCCGCCTGCATTTGAAGCTATATCATTTATATCGAAAGCATTTGAAGCTAAACCATTCGTTTCGCATGGATTTGAAGCTAAGCCTTCTACTTCGCATTGATTTGAAGATAAATCATTTGTTTCGCATGGAATTGTAGTTAACTGGTTTGTTTCGCCTGCAATTGAAGCTATATCATTTATAAGGCAAGTATGTGAAGCTAAATCATGTGTTTCGCTTGGATTTGAAGCTAACTCGTTTGTTTCGCCTGTATTTGAAGCTATATCATTTATAAGGCAAGTATTTGAAGGTAAATCATTCGTTTCGCATGGATTTGAAGCTAAGTCTTCTACTCCGCATTCATTTGAAGCTAAATCATGTGTTTCGCTTGGATTTGAAGCTAACTCGTTTGTTTCGCATGCAGTGGAAGCTAAATCATGTTTATCACAAGTATCTGAATCTAAACCATTTGTTTCGCATTGATTTGAAGATAAGCCTTCTACTTCGCATTGATTTAAAAATTAAATCATGTGTTTCGCATGGATTTGTAGCTAACTCGTTTCTTTCGCCTGCATTTGAAGCTATATCATTTATATCGCAAGTATTTGAACCTAAACTATCTGTTTCGCATGGATTTGAAGCTAAGCCTTCTACTTTGCATTGATTGGAAGCTAAATCATTTGCTTCACATGGATTTTAAGCTAACTCGTTTGTTTCGCATACAGAAGAAGCTAAATCATGTTTATCACAAGTATCTGAATCTAAACCATTTGTTTCGCATTGATTTGAAGTTAAGCCTTCTACTTCGCACTGATTTGAAACTAAATCATGTGTTTCGCTTGGATTTAAAGCTAACTCGTGTGTTCCGCCTGCATTTGAAGCTATATCATTTGTATCGCAAGCATTTGAAGCTAAACCATTCGTTTCGCATGGATTTGAAGCTAATCCTTCTTCTTCGCATTAATTTGAAATTAAATCATTTGTTTCGCTTGGAGTTGAAGCTAACTCGTTTGTTTCGCATGCAGTGGAAGCTAAATCATGTTTATTACAAGTATCTGAATCTAAACCATTTCTTTCGCATTGATTTGATGCTAAGCCTTCTACTTCGCACTGATTTGACACTAAACCATGTGTTTCGAATGGATTTAAAGCTAACTCGTTTGTTCAGCCTGCATTTGAAGATACATCATTTATATCGCAAGCATTTGAATCTAAATCTTTCGTTTCGCATGGATTTGAATCTGAGCCTTCTACTTCGAATTGATTTGAAGCTAAATTATGTGTTTTGCATGGATTTGTAGCTAACTCGTTTGATTCGCCTGCACTTGAAGCTATATCATTTATAAGGCAAGTATTTGAATCTAAATCATGTGTTTCGCTTGGATTTGAAGCTAACTCAGTTGTTTCGCATGCACTAGAAGCTAAATCATGTATATCACAAGTATTTGAGGCTAAACCATTTGTTCCGCATAGATTTGAAGCTAAGTCTTCTACTCCGCATTCATTTGAAGCTAAATCATGTGTTTCGCTTGGATTTGAAGCTAACTCGTATGTTTCGCCTGCCTTTTAAGCTTTATCATTTATAAGGCAAGTATTTTGAAGCTAAATCATTCGTTTCGCATGGATTTGAAGCTAAGCCTACTACTTCGCATTGATATGAAGCTAAATCATTTGTTTCGCATGGAATTGAAGTTGACTGGTTTGTTTCGCCTGCATTTGAATCTATGTCACTTCTATCGCAAGTATCTGAATCTAAATCATTTGTTTCACATGGATTTGTAGCTAAGCCTTCTACTTCCCATTGATTTGAAGCTAAATCATGTGTTTCACATGGATCTGAAGCTAACTCGTTTGTTTCGCATGCAGTGGAAGCTAAATCATGTTTATCACAAGTATCTGAATCTAAACCATTTGTTTCGCATTGATTTGAAGATAAGCCTTCTACTTCGCATTGATTTCTAATTAAATCATGTGTTACTCATGGATATGTAGCTAACTCGTTTCTTTCGCCTGCATTTGAAGCTATATCATTTATATCGCAAGTATTTGAAGCTAAACTATCTGTTTCGCATGGATTTGAAGCTAAGCCTTCTACTTTGCATTGATTGGAAGCTAAATCATGTGCTTCACATGGATTTTAAGCTAACTCGTTTGTTTCGTATGCAGAGGAAGCTAAATCATGTTTATCACAAGTATCTGAATCTAAACCATTTGTTTCGCATTGATTTGAAGTTAAGCCTTCTACTTCGCACTGATTTGAAACTAAATCATGTGTTTCGCTTGGATTTAAAGCTAACTCGTGTGTTCCGCCTGCTTTTGAAGCTATATCATTTGTATCGCAAGCATTTGAAGCTAAACCATTCGTTTCGCATGGATTTGAAGCTAATCCTTCTTCTTCGCATTAATTTGAAACTAAATCATTTGTTTCGCTTGGAGTTGAAGCTAACTCGTTTGTTTCGCATGCAGTGGAAGCTAAATCATGTTTATTACAAGTATCTGAATCTAAACCATTTCTTTCGCATTGATTTGATGCTAAGCCTTCTACTTCGCACTGATTTGACACTAAACCATGTGTTTCGAATGGATTTAAAGCTAACTCGTTTGTTCAGCCTGCATTTGAAGCTACATCATTTATATCGCAAGCATTTGAAGCTAACCCATTCGTTTCGCATGGATTTGAAGCTAAGCCTTCTACTTCACATTGATTTGAAGCTAAATCATGTGTTTCACATGGTTTTGTAGCTAACTCGTTCGTTTCGCCTGCATTTGAAGCTATATCACTTATATTCGCAAGTATTTGAATCTAAATCTTTCGTTTCGCATGGATTTGAATCTGAGCCTTCTACTTCGAATTGATTTGAAGCTAAGTTATGTGTTTTGCATGGATTTGTAGCTAACTCGTTTGATTCGCCTGCACTTGAAGCTATTTCATTTATAAGGCAAGTATTTGAATCTAAATCATGTGTTTCGCTTGGATTTGAAGCTAACTCAGTTGTTTCGCATGCAGTAGAAGCTAAATCATGTATATCACAAGTATTTAAGGCTAAACCATTTGTTCCGCATAGATTTGAAGCTAAGTCTTCTACTCCGCATTCATTTGAAGCTAAATCATGTGTTTCGCTTGGATTTGAAGCTAACTCGTATGTTTCGCCTGCCTTTTAAGCTTTATCATTTATAAGGCAAGTATTTTGAAGCTAAATCATTCGTTTCGCATGGATTTGAAGCTAAGCCTACTACTTCGCATTGATATGAAGCTAAATCATTTGTTTCGCATGGAATTGAAGTTGACTGGTTTGTTTCGCCTGCATTTGAATCTATGTCACTTCTATCGCAAGTATTTGAATCTAAATCATTTGTTTCACATGGATTTGTAGCTAAGCCTTCTACTTCCCATTGATTTGAAGCTAAATCATGTGTTTCACATGGATCTGAAGCTAACTCGTTTGTTTCGCATGCAGTGGAAGCTAAATCATGTTTATCACAAGTATCTGAATCTAAACCATTTGTTTCGCATTGATTTGAAGATAAGCCTTCTACTTCGCATTGATTTCAAGCTAAATCATGTGTTTCGCATGGATTTGTAGCTAACTCGTTTCTTTCGCCTGCATTTGAAGCTATATCATTTATATCGCAAGTATTTGAAGCTAAACTATCTGTTTCGCATGGATTTGAAGCTAAGCCTTCTACTTTGCATTGATTGGAAGCTAAATCATGTGTTTCACATGGATTTGAAGCTAACTCGTTTGTTCCGCCTGCATTTGAAGCTAACTCGTTTGTTCCGCCTGCATTTGAAGCTATATCATTTGTATCGCAAGCATTTGAAGCTAAACCATTCGTTTCGCATGGATTTGAAGCTAAGCCTTCTACTTCGCATTGATTTGAAGCTAAATCATGTGTTTCGCTTGGATTTGAAGCTAACTCATTTGTGTCGCATGCAATTGAAGCTAAATCATGTCTATCACAAGTATTTGTAGCTAAACCATTTGTTCCGCATGGATTAGAAGATAAGCCTTCTACTTCGCATTGATTTCAAGCTAAATCATGTGTTTCGCATTGATTTGAAGCTAAGCCTTCTACTTCGGACTGATTTGAAACTAAATCATGTGTTTCGCTTGGATTTAAAGCTAACTCGTTTGTTCCGCCTGCATTTGAAGCTATATCATTTGTATCGCAAGCAATTGCAGCTAAACCATTCGTTTCGCATGTGATTTGAAGCTAAGCCTTCTACTTCGCATTAATTTGAAACTAAATCACGTGTTTCGCTTGGATTTGGAGCTAACTCGTTTGTTTCGAATGCAGTGGAAGCTAAATCATGTTTATCACAAGTATCTGAATCTAAACCATTTGTTTCGCATTGATTTGAAGATAAGCCTTCTACTTCGCATTGATTTCAAATTAAATCATGTGTTTCGCATGGATTTGTAGCTAACTCGTTTCTTTCGCCTGCATTTGAAGCTATATCATTTATATCGCAGGTATTTGGAGCTAAACTATCCGTTTCGCATGGATTTGAAGCTAAGCCTTCTACTTTGCATTGATTGGAAGCTAAATCATGTGCTTCACATGGATTTTAAGCTAACTCGTTTGTTTCGTATGCAGAGGAAGCTAAATCATGTTTATCACAAGTATCTGAATCTAAACCATTTGTTTCGCATTGATTTGAAGTTAAGCCTTCTACTTCGCACTGATTTGAAACTAATTCATGTGTTTCGCTTGGATTTAAAGCTAACTCGTGTGTTCCGCCTGCATTTGAAGCTATATCACTTGTATCGCAAGCATTTGAAGCTAAACCATTCGTTTCGCATGGATTTGAAGCTAATCCTTCTTCTTCGCATTAATATTAAACTAAATCATGTGTTTCGGTTGGAGTTGAAGCTAACTCGTTTGTTTCGCATGCAGGGGAAGCTAAATCATGTTTATTACGAGTATCTGAATCTAAACCATTTCTTTCGCATTGATTTGATGCTAAGCCTTCTACTTCGCACTGATTTGACACTAAACCATGTGTTTCGAATGGATTTAAAGCTAACTCGTTTGTTCAGCCTGCATTTTAAGCTATATCATTTGTATCGCAAGCATTTGAAGCTAAACCATTCGTTTCGCATTGATTTGAAGATAAGCCTTCTACTTCGCATTGATTTAAAAATTAAATCATGTGTTTCGCATGGATTTGTAGCTAACTCGTTTCTTTCGCCTGCATTTGAAGCTATATCATTTATATCGCAAGTATTTGAACCTAAACTATCTGTTTCGCATGGATTTGAAGCTAAGCCTTCTACTTTGCATTGATTGGAAGCTAAATCATTTGCTTCACATGGATTTTAAGCTAACTCGTTTGTTTCGCATACAGAAGAAGCTAAATCATGTTTATCACAAGTATCTGAATCTAAACCATTTGTTTCGCATTGATTTGAAGTTAAGCCTTCTACTTCGCACTGATTTGAAACTAAATCATGTGTTTCGCTTGGATTTAAAGCTAACTCGTGTGTTCCGCCTGCATTTGAAGCTATATCATTTGTATCGCAAGAATTTGAAGCTAAACCATTCGTTTCGCATGGATTTGAAGCTAATCCTTCTTCTTCGCATTAATTTGAAATTAAATCATTTGTTTCGCTTGGAGTTGAAGCTAACTCGTTTGTTTCGCATGCAGTGGAAGCTAAATCATGTTTATTACAAGTATCTGAATCTAAACCATTTCTTTCGCATTGATTTGATGCTAAGCCTTCTACTTCGCACTGATTTGACACTAAACCATGTGTTTCGAATGGATTTAAAGCTAACTCGTTTGTTCAGCCTGCATTTGAAGATACATCATTTATATCGCAAGCATTTGAAGCTAAACCATTCGTTTCGCATGGATTTGAAGCTAAGCCTTCTACTTCACATTGATTTGAAGCTAAATCATGTGTTTCACATGGTTTTGTAGCTAACTCGTTTGTTTCGCCTGCATTTGAAGCTATATCACTTATATTCGCAAGTATTTGAATCTAAATCTTTCGTTTCGCATGGATTTGAATCTGAGCCTTCTACTTCGAATTGATTTGAAGCTAAATTATGTGTTTTGCATGGATTTGTAGCTAACTCGTTTGATTCGCCTGCACTTGAAGCTATATCATTTATAAGGCAAGTATTTGAATCTAAATCATGTGTTTCGCTTGGATTTGAAGCTAACTCAGTTGTTTCGCATGCAGTAGAAGCTAAATCATGTATATCACAAGTATTTGAGGCTAAACCATTTGTTCCGCATAGATTTGAAGCTAAGTCTTCTACTCCGCATTCATTTGAAGCTAAATCATGTGTTTCGCTTGGATTTGAAGCTAACTCGTATGTTTCGCCTGCCTTTTAAGCTTTATCATTTATAAGGCAAGTATTTTGAAGCTAAATCATTCGTTTCGCATGGATTTGAAGCTAAGCCTACTACTTCGCATTGATATGAAGCTAAATCATTAGTTTCGCATGGAATTGAAGTTGACTGGTTTGTTTCGCCTGCATTTGAAACCATGTCACTTCTATCGCAAGTATTTGAAGCTAAATCATTTGTTTCACATGGATTTGAAGCTAAGCCTTCTACTTCGCATTGATTTGAAGCTAAATCATGTGTTTCGAATGGATGTAAAGCTAACTCGTTTGTTCAGCCTGCATTTGAAGCTACATCATTTATATCGCAAGCATTTGAAGCTAAACCATTCGTTTCGCATGGATTTGAAGCTAAGTCTTCTACTTCACATTGATTTGAAGCTAAATCATGTGTTTCACATGGTTTTGTAGCTAACTCGTTTGTTTCGCCTGCATTTGAAGCTATATCACTTATATTCGCAAGTATTTGAATCTAAATCTTTCGTTTCGCATGGATTTGAATCTGAGCATTCTACTTCGAATTGATTTGAAGCTAAATTATGTGTTTTGCATGGATTTGTAGCTAACTCGTTTGATTCGCCTGCACTTGAAGCTATATCATTTATAAGGCAAGTATTTGAATCTAAATCATGTGTTTCGCT
This sequence comes from Megalopta genalis, assembly GCF_051020955.1. Classification (NCBI taxonomy): domain Eukaryota; kingdom Metazoa; phylum Arthropoda; class Insecta; order Hymenoptera; family Halictidae; genus Megalopta; species Megalopta genalis. The sequence continues at coordinate 217,814 of NW_027476377.1, read as the reverse complement.
TGGATTTGAAGCTAACTCAGTTGTTTCGCATGCAGTAGAAGCTAAATCATGTATATCACAAGTATTTGAGGCTAAACCATTTGTTCCGCATAGATTTGAAGCTAAGTCTTCTACTCCGCATTCATTTGAAGCTAAATCATGTGTTTCGCTTGGATTTGAAGCTAACTCGTATGTTTCGCCTGCCTTTTAAGCTTTATCATTTATAAGGCAAGTATTTTGAAGCTAAATCATTCGTTTCGCATGGATTTGAAGCTAAGCCTACTACTTCGCATTGATATGAAGCTAAATCATTTGTTTCGCATGGAATTGAAGTTGACTGGTTTGTTTCGCCTGCATTTGAATCTATGTCACTTCTATCGCAAGTATCTGAATCTAAATCATTTCTTTCACATGGATTTGTAGCTAAGCCTTCTACTTCCCATTGATTTGAAGCTAAATCATGTGTTTCACATGGATCTGAAGCTAACTCGTTTGTTTCGCATGCAGTGGAAGCTAAATCATGTTTATCACAAGTATCTGAATCTAAACCATTTGTTCCGCATAGATTTGAAGCTAAGTCTTCTACTCCGCATTCATTTGAAGCTAAATCATGTGTTTCGCTTGGATTTGAAGCTAACTCGTATGTTTCGCCTGCCTTTTAAGCTTTATCATTTATAAGGCAAGTATTTTGAAGCTAAATCATTCGTTTCGCATGGATTTGAAGCTAAGCCTACTACTTCGCATTGATATGAAGCTAAATCATTTGTTTCGCATGGAATTGAAGTTGACTGGTTTGTTTCGCCTGCATTTGAATCTATGTCACTTCTATCGCAAGTATCTGAATCTAAATCATTTCTTTCACATGGATTTGTAGCTAAGCCTTCTACTTCCCATTGATTTGAAGCTAAATCATGTGTTTCACATGGATCTGAAGCTAACTCGTTTGTTTCGCATGCAGTGGAAGCTAAATCATGTTTATCACAAGTATCTGAATCTAAACCATTTGTTTCGCATTGATTTGAAGATAAGCCTTCTACTTCGCATTGATTTCTACTTAAATCATGTGTTACGCATGGATTTGTAGCTAACTCGTTTCTTTCGCCTGCATTTGAAGCTATATCATTTATATCGCAAGTATTTGAAGCTAAACTATCTGTTTCGCATGGATTTGAAGCTAAGCCTTCTACTTTGCATTGATTGGAAGCTAAATCATGTGCTTCACATGGATTTTAAGCTAACTCGTTTGTTTCGTATGCAGAGGAAGCTAAATCATGTTTATCACAAGTATCTGAATCTAAACCATTTGTTTCGCATTGATTTGAAGTTAAGCCTTCTACTTCGCACTGATTTGAAACTAAATCATGTGTTTCGCTTGGATTTAAAGCTAACTCGTGTGTTCCGCCTGCTTTTGAAGCTATATCATTTGTATCGCAAGCATTTGAAGCTAAACCATTCGTTTCGCATGGATTTGAAGCTAATCCTTCTTCTTCGCATTAATTTGAAACTAAATCATTTGTTTCGCTTGGAGTTGAAGCTAACTCGTTTGTTTCGCATGCAGTGGAAGCTAAATCATGTTTATTACAAGTATCTGAATCTAAACCATTTCTTTCGCATTGATTTGATGCTAAGCCTTCTACTTCGCACTGATTTGACACTAAACCATGTGTTTCGAATGGATTTAAAGCTAACTCGTTTGTTCAGCCTGCATTTGAAGCTACATCATTTATATCGCAAGCATTTGAAGCTAAACCATTCGTTTCGCATGGATTTGAAGCTAAGCCTTCTACTTCACATTGATTTGAAGCTAAATCATGTGTTTCACATGGTTTTGTAGCTAACTCGTTCGTTTCGCCTGCATTTGAAGCTATATCACTTATATTCGCAAGTATTTGAATCTAAATCTTTCGTTTCGCATGGATTTGAATCTGAGCCTTCTACTTCGAATTGATTTGAAGCTAAGTTATGTGTTTTGCATGGATTTGTAGCTAACTCGTTTGATTCGCCTGCACATGAAGCTATTTCATTTATAAGGCAAGTATTTGAATCTAAATCATGTGTTTCGCTTGGATTTGAAGCTAACTCAGTTGTTTCGCATGCAGTAGAAGCTAAATCATGTATATCACAAGTATTTAAGGCTAAACCATTTGTTCCGCATAGATTTGAAGCTAAGTCTTCTACTCCGCATTCATTTGAAGCTAAATCATGTGTTTCGCTTGGATTTGAAGCTAACTCGTATGTTTCGCCTGCCTTTTAAGCTTTATCATTTATAAGGCAAGTATTTTGAAGCTAAATCATTCGTTTCGCATGGATTTGAAGCTAAGCCTACTACTTCGCATTGATATGAAGCTAAATCATTTGTTTCGCATGGAATTGAAGTTGACTGGTTTGTTTCGCCTGCATTTGAATCTATGTCACTTCTATCGCAAGTATTTGAATCTAAATCATTTGTTTCACATGGATTTGTAGCTAAGCCTTCTACTTCCCATTGATTTGAAGCTAAATCATGTGTTTCACATGGATCTGAAGCTAACTCGTTTGTTTCGCATGCAGTGGAAGCTAAATCATGTTTATCACAAGTATCTGAATCTAAACCATTTGTTTCGCATTGATTTGAAGATAAGCCTTCTACTTCGCATTGATTTCAAGCTAAATCATGTGTTTCGCATGGATTTGTAGCTAACTCGTTTCTTTCGCCTGCATTTGAAGCTATATCATTTATATCGCAAGTATTTGAAGCTAAACTATCTGTTTCGCATGGATTTGAAGCTAAGCCTTCTACTTTGCATTGATTGGAAGCTAAATCATGTGTTTCACATGGATTTGAAGCTAACTCGTTTGTTCCGCCTGCATTTGAAGCTATATCATTTGTATCGCAAGCATTTGAAGCTAAACCATTCGTTTCGCATGGATTTGAAGCTAAGCCTTCTACTTCGCATTGATTTGAAGCTAAATCATGTGTTTCGCTTGGATTTGAAGCTAACTCGTTTGTGTCGCATGCAGTTGAAGCTAAATCATGTCTATCACAAGTATTTGTAGCTAAACCATTTGTTCCGCATGGATTAGAAGATAAGCCTTCTACTTCGCATTGATTTCAAGCTAAATCATGTGTTTCGCATTGATTTGAAGCTAAGCCTTCTACTTCGGACTGATTTGAAACTAATTCATGTGTTTCGCTTGGATTTAAAGCTAACTCGTGTGTTCCGCCTGCATTTGAAGCTATATCACTTGTATCGCAAGCATTTGAAGCTAAATCATTCGTTTCGCATGGATTTGAAGCTAAGCCTACTACTTCGCATTGATATGAAGTTAAATCATTAGTTTCGCATGGAATTGAAGTTAACTGGTTTGTTTCGCCTGCATTTGAAACCATGTCACTTCTATCGCAAGTATTTGAAGCTAAATCATTTGTTTCACATGGATTTGAAGCTAAGCCTTCTACTTCGCATTGATTTGAAGCTAAATCATGTGTTTCGCATGGAATTGAAGTTAACTGGTTTGTTTCGCCTGCAATTGAAGCTATATCATTTATACGGCAAGTATTTGAAGCTACATCATGTGTTTCACATGCATTTGAAGCTTAATCATGTGTTACGCTTGGATTTGAAGCTAATTCGTTTGTTTCGCATGCAGTTGAAGCTATTTCATTTATACCGCAAGTATTTGCAGGTAAATCATTTGTTTCGCAAGTATTTGAATCTATATCTTTCGTTTCGCATGGATTTGAATCTAAGCCTTCTACTTCGAATTGATTTGAAGCTTAATGTTTTGCATGGATTTGGAGCTAACTCGTTTGTTTCGCCTGCACTTGGAGCTATATCACTTATAAGGCAAGTATTTGAAGATAAATCATGTGATCGCTTGGATTGGAAGCTAACTCAGTTGTTTCGCATGCAGTGGAAGCTAAATCATGTTTATTACAAGTATCTGAATCTAAACCATTTCTTTCGCATTGATTTGAAGCTAATCCTTCTACTTGGCACTGATTTGAAACTAAATCATGTGTTTCGCTTGGATTTAAAGCTAACTCGTTTGTTCCGCCTGCATTTGAAGCTATATCATTTATATCGCAAGCATTTGAAGCTAAACCATTCGTTTAGCATGGATTTGAAGCTAAGCCTACTACTTCGCATTGATATGAAGCTAAATCATTTGTTTCGCATGGATTTGAAGCTAACTCGTTTGTTTCTCCTGCATTTGAAGCTATATCATTTATATCGCAAGTATTTGAAGCTAAACCATCTGTTTCGCATGGATTTGAAGCTAAGCCTTCTACTTTGCATTGATTGGGAGCTAAATTATGAGTTTTGCATGGATTTGAATCTAACTCGTTTGTTTCGCACGCAGTTGAAGCTAAATCATGTATACGACAAATGTTTGTATGCAAACCATTTGTTTCGCAAGGATTTGACGCTAAGCCTTCTACTCCGCATTGATTTGAAGCTAAATCATGTGTATCGCTTGGATTTGAAGCTAACTCCTTCGTTTCTCCCGCATTTGAAGCTATATCACTTAGATCGCAAGTATTTGATGCTAAATCATTTGTTTCGCACGGATTTGAAGCTAAACCTTCTACTTCGCATTGATTTGAAGCTTAATCATGTGTTTCGCATGGATCTGAAACTATCACGTTTGTTTCGCATGCAGTTGAAGCTAAATCATGTATATCACAAGTATTTGAAGCTGGTCCAGTTGTTTCGCGCAGCTCCAAATCCATGCGAAACAAATGATTTAGCTTCAAAACAATACAACGTAGAAGGCTTAGCTTCAAATCCATGCGGAACAAATGATTTAGCTTCAAATACTTGCGATATATGTGATATAGATTCAACTGCAGGAGTAACAAACGAAATAGCTTCAAATCCATGCGAAACATATGATTTAGCTTCAAACACTTGTGATATAAGTGATATAGCTTCAAATGCAGGCGAAACACACGAGTTAGCTTCAATGAAAACGGAACACATGATTTAGCTTTAAATCCATACGAAACACGTGATTTGGCTTCAAATTCATACGAAATACATGGTTTAGATACAAATACTTGTGATATACATAATTTAGATTCAACTGCATGCGAAACAAAAGTGTTGGCCTCAAATCCAAGCGAAACACATGATTTAGCTTCAAATCAATGAGAAGTAGAAGACGTATCTTCAAATCCATGCGACACAAATTATTTAGCTTCAAATACTAGCGATATAAATGATATAGGTTCAATTGCATGCGAAACGAACGGGTTAGCTTCCAATCCGTGCGAAGCACGTGGTTTAGCTTCAAATTCATGCGAATCAAATGACTTAGCTTCAGACACTTGTGATATACATGATTTAGCTTCAGCTGCATGCGAAACAAACGAGTTATCTCCAAATCCATGCGAAACAAATGATTTAGCTTCAAATCAATGCGAAGTAGAAGGCTTAGCTTCAAATCCATGCGGAACAAATGCTTTTGCTTCAACTACTTGTAACATAGATGATTTAGCTTCAACTGCATGCGAAACAAACGAGATAACACGAAATTCATGGGAAACAAATTATTTAGCTTCAAATCAATGCGAAGTACAAGGCGTAGCTTCAAATCCACGCGGAACAAATGATTTAGCTTCAAATACTTGCGATATAATTGATATAGCTCGAAATGCAGACGAATCAAACGAGTTCGCTTTAAGATCCATGCGATACACATGATTTAGCTTAAAATCAATGCGAAGTTGAAGGATTAGCTTCAAATCCATGCAAAACAAATGGTTTAACACAGGAACTTGCGTTATAAGTGATGTAGCTTCAAATGCAGGCGACACAAACGAGATAGATTCAAATCCATGCGAAACACATGATTTAGCTTCAAATCAATGCTAAGTAGATGGCATGGTTTCAAACCCATGCAAAACGAATGATTCAGCTTCAAATACTTGACTTATAAATGATATAGTTTCAAGTGCAGTCCAAACAAACAAGGTAGCTTCAAATCCATGCAATACGCATGATTAAGCTTCAAATGCATGTGAAACACATGATTTAGTTTCAAATTCATGGGAAACACGTGGTTTAGCAAATACTTGTGATATACATGATTTAGCTACAACTGCAGGCGAAACAAACGAGTTAGCTTCAAATCCAAGCGATACACATGATTTAGCTTCAAATCAACACGAAGTAGTAGGCTTAGCGTCAAGTCCATGCGAAACAGATGGTTTAGCTTCAAATACTTGCAATATAAATGATATAGCTTCAAATGCAGGCGAAACAAATCAGTTAGCTTCAAATCCATGCGAAACACATGGTTTAGCTTCAAATCAATTGCGAAGTAGAAGGCTCAGATTCATATACATGAGAAACAAATGATTTAGCTTCAAACCAATACAAAGTTGAAGGCTTGGCTTCAAATCAATGCGAAGTTGAAGGCTTAGCTGCAAATCAAAGCGAAACAAATGGTTTAGCTTCAAATACTTTTGGTATACATGATTTTGTTTCAACTGCATGTGAAACAAACGTGTTAGCTTCAAATCCAAGCGAAACAGATGATTTAGCTTCAAATCAATGGGAAGTAGAAGGCTCAGCTTCAAATCAATGCGAATCTAATGGTTCGGCTTCAAATACTTGTGAAATACATGATTTAGCTTCAACTGCATGCGAAACAAACGAGTTACCTTCAAATTCACGCGAGACAAATGATTTAGCTACAAATAAATGCGAAGTAGAAGGCTTAGCGTCAAATCTATGCGAATCAAATGGTTCAGTTTCAAATACTTGTGAAAAACATGATTTAGCTTCAACTGCATGCGAGACACATGGTTTAGCTTAATATTCATGGGAAACGAATGGTTCAGCACCAACTACTTGTAATATACATGATTTAGCTTCAACTGCATGTGAATCAAACGTGTTTGCTTAAGCTCCAAGTGAACCAATGATTTAGCCTTAAATCAATGCGATGTAGAAGGTTTTGCTTCAAATAATTGAGAAACAAATTATTTAGCTTCAGATACTTGCGATATAAATTATATAGCTTCAAATGCAGGAGGAACAAACGAGTTAGCTCCAAATCTATGCGAAACACATGATTTAGCTGCAAATTCATCCGAAACAGATGGTTTAGCTGCATATTCTTGCGAATCAAATGGCTTAGCTTCAGACACTTGTGAGATACATGATTTACCTTAACTGCATGCGAAACAAACGTGTTAGCTACAAAACCATGTGAAGCACATGATTTAGATGTAGATTCATATGAAAAACATGGTTTAGCTACATATTCTTGCGAATCAAATGGGTTAATTTCAGATACTGGTGATAAACATGATTTAGCTTCAACTGCATGCGAAACAAACTAGTTAGCTTCAAATCCATGCGAAACAGGTTATTTAGCTTCAAATCAATTCGAAGTAGAAGACTTAGCTTCAAATCCGTGCGAAACGAAAGATTTAGCTTCAAATACTTGCGAATATAAGTTTTGTAGCTTCAAATGCATGCGAAACAAACGAGCTCGCTTCAAATCTATGCGAAACACATGTCTTAGCTTCAAATCAATGCGAAGTACAAGGCTTAGCTTCAAATCCATGCGAAGCAAATGGTTTAGCTTGAAATTCTTGTGAAATACATGATTTAGCTTCAACTCCACGCGAAACAAACGAGTTAGCGTCACATCTAAGCGAGATACATGATTTAGCTTCAAATCAATGCAAAGTAGATGGTTTAGCTTCACATCCATGAGACACAAATGAGATAGCTTCAGATACTTGCGATATAAAAGATATAGCTTCAAATGCAGGCGAAACAGACGAGTTAGCTACAAATCCATGTGAAACACATTATTTCGCTTCAAATCAATGCGAAGTAGAAGACAAAGCTTCAAATCCATGCGGAACAAACGGTTTAGCTTCAAATACTTGTGATACACATGAATGAGCTTGAACTGCATGCGAAACATACGAGTTAGCTTCAAATCCAAGCGATACACATGATTTAGCTTCAAAGCAATGCGAAATAGATGGCTTAGCTTCAAATCCATGCGAAGCAAATGGTTTAGCTACAAACATTTGTGGTATACATGATTTAGCTTCAACTGCATTCGGAAAAAACGAGTTAGCTTCAAATAAAAGCGAAATATGTGACTTAGCTTCTAATCAATGCGAATCAAATGACTTAGCTTCAGACACTTGTGATATACATGATTTAGCTTCAACTGCATGCGAAACAAACGTGATAGCTTCAGATCCATGCGAATCAAATGGATTAGCTTCAAATACTTGAGACTTACATGATTTACCTTAACAGCATGCGAAACAAACGAGTTAGCTTTAAACCCAAGCGAAACTCTTGATTTAGCTTCAAATCACTGCGATGTAGAAGGCTTAGCTTCAAATCCATGCGACACAAATGAATTAGATTAAAATCAGTGCGAAGTAGAAGGCTTAGCTTAAAAAACCATGCTAATCAAATGGTTTAGCTTCTAATGCTTGTGATATACATGATGAAGCTTCAAATGCATGCGAAACAAACGAGATAGCTTCAAATCCAAGGGAAACACATGATTTAACTTCAAATCAATGCGAAGTAGAAGGCTTAGCTTCAAATCCATGCGACATAAATGAACTAGATTGAAAGCAGTGCGAAGTAGAAGGCTTATCTTCAAATCCATGCGAATCAAATGGTTTAGCTTCAAATACTTGCGATATACTTGATATAGCTTCAAATGCAGGCGAAACAAATGAGTTAGCTTCAAATCCATGCGAAACACATGGTTTAGCTTCAAATCAATGCGAAGTAGAAGGCTTACCTTCAAATCCGTTCGACACAATTGATTTAGCTTCAAATACATGCGATATAAATGATATAGCTTCAAATGCAGGCGAAACATACGAGTTAGCCTCAAATCCATGCGAAACACATGATCTAGCTTCAAATTCATGCGAAACACGTGGTTTAGATTCATATTCTTGCGAAAGAAATGGCTTAGATTCCGATACTTGTGATAAACATGATTTAGCTTCAACTGCATGCGAAACAAACGTGACAGTTTCAGATCCATGCGAAACACATGATTTCGCTACAAATCAATGCGAAGTAGAAGGCTTAGCTTCAAATCCATGCGACACTAATAATTTAGCTTCGAATACTTGCGATATAAGTAATATAGCTTCAAATGCCGGCGAATCAAAATAGTTAGCTCCAAATACATGCTAAAAAAATTGTTTAGCTTAGGATACTTATGATATACATGATTTAGTTTCAACTGCATGCGAAACAAAAGCCTCAGAACCAAGCGAAACACGTGATTCAGCATCAAATCAATGCGAAGTAGATGGCGCAGCTACAAATCCATGCGAAACAAATGGTTTAGCTTCAAATACTTGTGATTTACATGATTTAGCTTCAAATGCATGCGAAACAAACGACTTAGCTTCAAATCCAAGCGAAACGCATGTTTTAGCTTCAAATCAATGCGAAGTAGAAGGCATTGCTTCAAATCAATGCGAAACAAATGATTGAGCTTCAAATACTTGCGATATAAGTGATATATATTCAAATGCAGACGAAACAAACGAGTCAGCATCAAATCCAAGTGAAAGACACGATTCAGCTTCAATTGGACGCGATGTAGATGGTTTAGCATCAAATCAATGCGATGTAGAATGTTTAGTTTCAAATCCACGCGAAACAAGTGATTTAGATTCAGATACTTGCGATATTAGTCATATAGCTTCAAATGCGGGCGAAAGAAAGGAGATAGATTCAAATCCATGCGTAACAAATGATTTAGCTTCAAAACAATGCGAAATAGTACGCTTAGCTACAAATCCATGCGAAACAAATGATTTAGCATCAAATACTTGCGAATATAAGTGATATAGCTTCAAATGCATGCGAAACAATCGAGTTAGCTTCAGATCCATGCGAAATACATGATTTAGCTTCAAATCAATTCGAAGTGGAAGGGTTTGCTTCAAATCCAAGCGAGACGCATGATTTAGCTTCAAATCAGTGCGAAGTAGAAGGCTCAGCTTCAAATCAATGCGAATCTAATGGTTCCGCTTCAAATACTTGTGAAATACATGATTTAGCTTCAACTGCATGCGAAACAAACGAGTTACCTTCAAATTCACACGAGACAAATGATTTAGCTACAAATAAATGCGAAGTATTTAGAAGGCTTAGCGTCAAATCTATGCGAATCAAATGGTTCAGTTTCAAATACTTGTGAAAAACATGATTTAGCTTCAACTGCATGCGAAACACATGGTTTAGCTTAATATTCATGCGAAACGAATGGTGTAGCACCAAATACTTGTAATATACATGATTTAGCTTCAACTGCATGTGAATTAAACGTGTTTGCTTAAACTCCAAGCGAACCAATGATTTAGCTTCTAATCAATGCGATGTAGAAGGTTTTGCTTCAAATAAATGAGAAACAAATTATTTAGCTTCAGATACTTGCGATATAAATTATATAGCTTCAAATGCAGGAGGAACAAACGAGTTAGCTCCAAATCTATGCGAAACACATGATTTAGCTGCAAATTCATCCGAAACACATGGTTTAGCTGCATATTCTTGCGAATCAAATGGCTTAGATCCAGACACTTGTGATATACATGATTTACCTTAACTGCATGCGAAACAAACGTGTTAGCTTCAAATCCATGCGAAACACATGATTTAGCTTCAAATCAACGCGAAGTAGAACGTTTAACACCAAATCCGTGCGAAACAAATCATTTAGCTTCAGATACTTGCGATACAAGGGATATAGCATCAAATGCAGGCGAAACGAACGAGATACATCATATCCATGCGAAACAAATGACTATCTTCAAATCAATGCGAAGTAGAAGTCTTAGCTTCAAATCCATGCGATACACAAGATTTAGCTTCAAATCCATGCGAAGCAAATGGTTTAGCTACAAACATTTGTGGAATACATGATTTAGCTTCAACTGCATTCGGAAAAAACGAGTTAGCTTCAAATAAAAGCGAAATATGTGACTTAGCTTCAAATCAATGCGAATCAAATGACTTAGCTTCAGACACTTGTGATATACATGATTTAGCTTCAACTGCATGCGAAACAAACGTGATAGTTTCAGATCCATGCGAAACACATGATTTAGCTTCAAATCAATGCGAATTAGAAGGCTTAGCTTCGTATCCATGCGAATCTAATGACTTAGCTTGAAATACTTGCGAATATAAGTGATACAGCTTCAAATGGATGCGAAACAAACGAGTTAGCATCAAATCCATGCGAAACACATGTTTTAGCTTCAAATCGATGCGAAGTAGAAGAATTAGCTTCAAATCCATGCGATACAAATGATTCAGCTTCTTATACTTATGATATACATGATTTAGTTTCAACTGCATGCGAAACAAAAGCCTCAAAACCAAGCGAAAGACGTGATTCAGCATCAAATCAATGCGAAGTAGATGGCGCAGCTACAAATCCATGCGAAACAAATGGTTTAGCTTCAAATACTTGTGATTTACATGATTTAGCTTCAAATGCATGCGAAACAAACGACTTAGCTTCAAATCCAAGCGAAACGCATGTTTTAGCTTCAAATCAATGCGAAGTAAAAGGCATTGCTTCAAATCAATGCGAAACAAATGACTGAGCTTCAAATACTTGCGATATAAGTGATATATATTCAAATGCAGACGAAACAAACGAGTCAGCATCAAATCCAAGTGAAAGACACGATTCAGCTTCAATTGGACGCGATGTAGATGGTTTAGCATCAAATCAATGCGATGTAGTATGTTTAGTTTCAAATCCACGCGAAACAAGTGATTTAGATTCAGATACTAGCGATATTAGTCATATAGCTTCAAATGCGGGCGAAAGAAAGGAGATAGATTCAAATCCATGCGTAACAAATGATTTAGCTTCAAAACAATGCGAAATAGTACGCTTAGCTACAAATCCATGCGAAAAAAATGGTTTAGCTTCAAATATTTTTGCTATACATAATTTCGCTTCAAATGCAGACGAAACAAACGAGTTAGCTTCAAAGTCCATGCGATACATATGATTTATTTTCATCTCAATGCGAAGTAGAAGGCTTACATTCAAATCCATGAGAAACAAATGATTTAGGTACAGATACTTGCAATGTAAGTGATGCAACGTCAAATGCCGGCGAAGCAAACGAATTAGATTTAAATCCATGCGAAACACATGATTTACCATCAAATACTTGCGACATAACTGATATAGCTTCAAATGCAGACGAAACAAACGAGTCAGCATCAAATCCAAGTGAAAGACACGATTCAGCTTCAATTGGACGCGATGTAGATGGTTTAGCATCAAATCAATGCGATGTAGAATGTTTAGTTTCAAATCCACGCGAAACAAGTGATTTAGATTCAGATACTTGCGATATTAGTCATATAGCTTCAAATGCGGGCGAAAGAAAGGAGATAGATTCAAATCCAAGCGAAACAGATGATTTAGCTTCAAAACAATGCGAAATAGTACGCTTAGCTACAAATCCATGCGAAACAAATGATTTAGCATCAAATACTTGCGAATATAAGTGATATAGCTTCAAATGCATGCGAAACAAACGAGTTAGCTTCAGATCCATGCGAAATACATGATTTAGCTTCAAATCAATTCGAAGTGGAAGGGTTTGCTTCAAATCCAAGCGAGACGCATGATTTAGCTTCAAATCAGTGCGAAGTAGAAGGCTCAGCTTCAAATCAATGCGAATCTAATGGTTCCGCTTCAAATACTTGTGAAATACATGATTTAGCTTCAACTGCATGCGAAACAAACGAGTTACCTTCAAATTCACACGAGACAAATGATTTAGCTACAAATAAATGCGAAGTATTTAGAAGGCTTAGCGTCAAATCTATGCGAATCAAATGGTTCAGTTTCAAATACTTGTGAAAAACATGATTTAGCTTCAACTGCATGCGAAACACATGGTTTAGCTTAATATTCATGCGAAACGAATGGTGTAGCACCAAATACTTGTAATATACATGATTTAGCTTCAACTGCATGTGAATTAAACGTGTTTGCTTAAACTCCAAGCGAACCAATGATTTAGCTTCTAATCAATGCGATGTAGAAGGTTTTGCTTCAAATAAATGAGAAACAAATTATTTAGCTTCAGATACTTGCGATATAAATTATATAGCTTCAAATGCAGGAGGAACAAACGAGTTAGCTCCAAATCTATGCGAAACACATGATTTAGCTGCAAATTCATCCGAAACACATGGTTTAGCTGCATATTCTTGCGAATCAAATGGCTTAGATCCAGACACTTGTGATATACATGATTTACCTTAACTGCATGCGAAACAAACGTGTTAGCTTCAAATCCATGCGAAACACATGATTTAGCTTCAAATCAACGCGAAGTAGAACGTTTAACACCAAATCCGTGCGAAACAAATCATTTAGCTTCAGATACTTGCGATACAAGGGATATAGCATCAAATGCAGGCGAAACGAACGAGATACATCATATCCATGCGAAACAAATGACTATCTTCAAATCAATGCGAAGTAGAAGTCTTAGCTTCAAATCCATGCGATACACAAGATTTAGCTTCAAATCCATGCGAAGCAAATGGTTTAGCTACAAACATTTGTGGAATACATGATTTAGCTTCAACTGCATTCGGAAAAAACGAGTTAGCTTCAAATAAAAGCGAAATATGTGACTTAGCTTCAAATCAATGCGAATCAAATGACTTAGCTTCAGACACTTGTGATATACATGATTTAGCTTCAACTGCATGCGAAACAAACGTGATAGTTTCAGATCCATGCGAAACACATGATTTAGCTTCAAATCAATGCGAATTAGAAGGCTTAGCTTCGTATCCATGCGAATCTAATGACTTAGCTTGAAATACTTGCGAATATAAGTGATACAGCTTCAAATGGATGCGAAACAAACGAGTTAGCATCAAATCCATGCGAAACACATGTTTTAGCTTCAAATCGATGCGAAGTAGAAGAATTAGCTTCAAATCCATGCGATACAAATGATTCAGCTTCTTATACTTATGATATACATGATTTAGTTTCAACTGCATGCGAAACAAAAGCCTCAAAACCAAGCGAAAGACGTGATTCAGCATCAAATCAATGCGAAGTAGATGGCGCAGCTACAAATCCATGCGAAACAAATGGTTTAGCTTCAAATACTTGTGATTTACATGATTTAGCTTCAAATGCATGCGAAACAAACGACTTAGCTTCAAATCCAAGCGAAACGCATGTTTTAGCTTCAAATCAATGCGAAGTAAAAGGCATTGCTTCAAATCAATGCGAAACAAATGACTGAGCTTCAAATACTTGCGATATAAGTGATATATATTCAAATGCAGACGAAACAAACGAGTCAGCATCAAATCCAAGTGAAAGACACGATTCAGCTTCAATTGGACGCGATGTAGATGGTTTAGCATCAAATCAATGCGATGTAGTATGTTTAGTTTCAAATCCACGCGAAACAAGTGATTTAGATTCAGATACTAGCGATATTAGTCATATAGCTTCAAATGCGGGCGAAAGAAAGGAGATAGATTCAAATCCATGCGTAACAAATGATTTAGCTTCAAAACAATGCGAAATAGTACGCTTAGCTACAAATCCATGCGAAAAAAATGGTTTAGCTTCAAATATTTTTGCTATACATAATTTCGCTTCAAATGCAGACGAAACAAACGAGTTAGCTTCAAAGTCCATGCGATACATATGATTTATTTTCATCTCAATGCGAAGTAGAAGGCTTACATTCAAATCCATGAGAAACAAATGATTTAGGTACAGATACTTGCAATGTAAGTGATGCAACGTCAAATGCCGGCGAAGCAAACGAATTAGATTTAAATCCATGCGAAACACATGATTTACCATCAAATACTTGCGACATAACTGATATAGCTTCAAATGCAGACGAAACAAACGAGTCAGCATCAAATCCAAGTAAAAGACACGATTCAGCTTCAATTGAACGCGATGTAGATGGTTTAGCATCAAATCAATGCGATGTAGAATGTTCAGTTTCAAATCCACGCGAAACAAATGATATAGATTCAGATACTTGCGATATTAGTGATATAGCCTCAAATGCGGGCGAAACAAACGAGCAAGTTTCAAATCCACGCCAAAACACACGATTAAACGTCAAATGCATTCGAAACACATGGTTTCGCTTCAAATTCATGCAACGCACGTGATTTAGATTCAAATTTATGCGAAACAAATTATTTAGCTTCAAATACAGGCGAAACAAATGAGTTAGCTTCAAATACAGGCGAAACAAATGAGTTAGCTTCAAATCCATGCGAAACACATGTTTTAGCTCCAAATCCATGCGAAACAAATGATTTAGCTTCAAATGCTTTGGAGTATAAGTGATATAACTTGAACGGAAGGCGAAGCAAACGAGTTAGATTCAAATCCATTCGAAACACATGATTTAGCTCCAAATCCATGCGAAGTAGAAGGCTTAGCTTCAAATCCATTCGATTCTATTGGTTTAGCTTCAAATACTTGTGATATACATGAATCAGATTCAACTCAATGCGGAACAAACGAGGTAGCTTTCAAATCCAAGCGAAACAATTGATTTAGCTTCAAATCAATGCGATGTAGATGGTTTAGCTTCAAATCCATGGGAAACAAATGATTTAGCTTCAGATACTTGCGATATAAATGATATCCCTTCAAATGCAGGGGAAACAAACGAGTTATCTTCAAATCCATGCGAAATACATGATTTAGCTTCAAATCCAAGCGAAACACGTGCTCTAGCTTCAAATCAATGCGATGTAGAAGGTCTAGCTTCAATTCCGCGCGAAACAAATGATTTAGCTTCAAATACTTGCGATATAAGTGATATAGCTTCAAATGCACGCGAAACTAACGAGTTCGCTTCAAATCCATGCGAAAGACATGATTTAGCTTCAAATACAGGCGAAACAAACGAGTTAGATTCAAAATCCATGCGAACACACATGATTTAGCTTCAAATCAATGCGAAGTAGAAGGCTTAGCTTCAAATCCGTGCGACACAATTGATTTAGCTTGACAACTACATGCGATATAAATGATATAGATTCAAATGCAGGCGAAACATACGAGTTAGCTTCAAATCCATGCGAAACACATGGTTTCGCTTCAAATTCATGCAACGCACGTGATTTAGATTCAAATTTATGCGAAACAAATTAGTTAGCTTCAAATACAGACGAAACAAATGAGTTAGCTTCAAATCCATGCGAAACACATGTTTTAGCTGCAAATCCATGCGAAACAAATGATTTAGCTTCAAATGCTTTGGAGTATAAGTGATATAACTTGAACGGAAGGCGAAGCAAACGAGTTAGATTCAAATCCATTCGAAACACATGATTTAGCTCCAAATCCATGCGATGTAGAAGGCTTAGCTTCAAATCCATTCAATTCTATTGGTTTAGCTTCAAATACTTGTGATATACATGAATCAGATTCATCTCAATGCGGAACAAACGAGGTAGCTTTCAAATCCAAGCGAAACAATTGATTTAGCTTCAAATCAATGCGATGTAGATGGTTTAGCTTCAAATCCATGGGAAACAAATGATTTAGCATCAGATACTTGCGATATAAATGATATCGCTTCAAATGCAGGGGAAACAAACGAGTTATCTTCAAATCCATGCGAAATACATGATTTAGCTTCAATTCCGCGCGAAACAAATGATTTAGCTTCAAATACTTGCGATATAAGTGATATAGCTTCAAATGCACGCGAAACTAACGAGTTCGCTTCAAATCCATGCGAAAGACATGACTTAGCTTCAAATACAGGCGAAACAAACGAGTTAGCTTCAAATCCATGCGAAACACATGATCTAGCTTCAAATTCATGCGAAACACATGGTTTAGATTCATATTCTTACGAAACAAATGGTTTAGATTCCGATACTTGTGATAAACATGATTTAGCTTCAACTGCATGCGAAACAAACGTGATAGTTTCAGATCCATGCGAAACACATGATTTAGCTGCAAATCAATGCGAAGTAGAAGACATTGCTTCAAATCAATGCGAAACAAATGGTTTAGCTTCAAATACTTGCGAATATAAGTGATGTGGCTTCAAATGCTGGCGAAACAAACGAGTTAGATTCAAATCCATGCGAAACACATGATTTAGCTCCAAAACAATGCGAAGCACATGTTTTAGCTTCAAATCAATGCGAAGTAGAAGGCTTAGCATCAAATCCATGCGACATAATTGAATTTTCGTCAAATGCTTGCAGTATAAATGGTATAGATTCAAATGCATGCGAAACAAACGAAACACATGATTTAGCTTCAAATCAATGCGAAGTAGAAGGCTTAGCTTCGTATCCATGCGACACTAATAATTTAGCTTCGAATACTTGCGATATAAGTAATATAGCTTCAAATGCCGGCGAATTAAAATAGTTAGCTCCGAATACATGCTAAAAAAAATTGTTTAGCTTAGGATACTTATGATATACATGATTTAGTTTCAACTGCATGCGAAACAAAAGTGTTAGCCTCAAAACCAAGCGAAACAAATGATTCAGCATCAAATCAATGCGAAGTTGAAGGCGTAGCTTCAAATCCATTCGACACCAATGATTTAGCTTCGAATAATTGCGATATAAGTAATATAGCTTCAAATGCAGGCGAATCAAAAGATTTAGCTCCGAATACATACTAAAAAAATTGTTTAGCTTAGGATACTTATGATGTACATGATTTAGTTTCAACTGCATGCGCAACAAAAGTGTTAGCCTCAAATCCAAACGAAACACATGATTCAGCATCAAATCAATGCGAAGTAGATGGCGCAGCTACAAATCCATGCGAAACAAATGGTTTAGCTTCAAATATTTGCGATATACATGATTTAGCTTCAACTGTATGCGAAACAAACGAGATAGCTTCAAATCCAAGCGAAACATGTGATTTAGCTTCAAATCAATGCGAAGTAGAATGCTTAGCTTCAAATCCATGCGAATCAAATGGTTTAGCTTCAAATACTTGTGATTTACATGATTTAGCTTAAAATGCATGCGAAACAAACGACTTAGCTTCAAATCCAAGCGAAACGCATGTTTTAGCTTCAAATCAATGCGAAGTAGAAGGCATTGCTTCAAATCAATGCGAAACAAATGATTGAGCTTCAAATACTTGCGATATAAGTGATATAGCTTCAAATGCAGACGAAACAAACGAGTCAGCATGAAATCCAAGTGAAAGACACGATACAGCTTCAATTGAACGCGATGTAGATGGTTTAGCATCAAATCAATGCGATGTAGAATGTTTAGTTTCAAATCCACGCGAAACAAATGATTTTGATTCAGATACTTGCGATATTAGTCATATAGCTTCAAATGCGGGTGAAACAAACGAGCAAGTTTGAAATCCATGCCAAAACACACGATTAAACTTCACATGCATGCGAAACACATGGTTTCGCTTCAAATTCATGCAACGCACGTGATTTAGATTCAAATTTATGCGAAACAAATTATTTAGCTTCAAACACAGGCGAAACAAATGAGTTAGCTTCAAATCCATGCGAAACACATGTTTTAGCTCCAAATCCATGCGAAACACATGCTCTAGCTTCATATCAATGCGATGTAGAAGGCTTAGTTTCAAATCCAATCGAATCACATGATGTAGCTTCAAATCAATGCGAAGTAGAAGGCTTGGCTTGAAATCCATGCGAAACAAATGATTTTTCTCCAAATACTTGCGATACAAGTGATATAGCTTCAAATGCAGGCGAAACAAACTAGTTAGATTCAATTCCAAGCGAAACACATGATTAATCTTCAAATCATTGCTATGTAGATGGTTTAGCTTCAAATCCATGCGAAAAAAATGATTTAGCTTCAGATACTTGCGATAAAATTGATATAGCTTCAAATACAGACGAAACAAATCATTTAGCTTCAAATACTTGCGATATATGTGAAATAGATACAAAGGCGGACGAAACGAACGAGTTAGCTTCAAATCCATGCGATACACTAGATTTAGCTTCAAATCAATTCGATGTAGAAGGATGAGCTTCAAATCCATGCGACACAAATCATTTAGCTTCAAATACGTGCGATATAAATGATATAGCTTCAAATGCAGGCGAAATAAACGAGTTAGCTTCACATCCATGTGAAACACATGATTTAGCTTCAAATTCTTGCGGAACACGTGGTATAGCTTCATATTCTTGCTAAACAAATGGGTTAGCTTCAGATACTTGTGATATAAGTGATATAGCTTCACATGCATGCGAAACAAACGAGTTAGCTTCAAATCCAAGCGAAACACATGATCTAGGATCAAATCAATACGAAGTAGAAGGCTTGGCTTCAAATCCATGCGAAACGTATGATTTATCTTCAAATACTTGCGAATATAAGGGATACTGCTTTAAATGCATGCCAAACAAACGAGTTAGCTTCAAAATCATGCGAAACACATGGTTTAGCTTCATATTCTTACGAAACAAATGGCTTAGCTCTGGATACTTGTGATAAACATGATTTAGCTTCAACTGCATAGGAAACAAACGAGCTAGCTTCAAAACCAAGGGAAACACATAATTTTGCTGCAAATCAATGCGAAATTGAAGGCTTAGATTCAAATCTATGCGAAATATATGAGCTACCTTCAAATACTTGCGATATAAATGAAATAGCTTCAAATGCAGGCAAAACAAACGAATTAGCTTCAAATCCATGCGAAACACAGGATTTAGCTTCAAATCAATGCGAAGTAGAAGGCTTAGCTTCAAATCCATGCGAAACAGATGGGTTAGCTTCAAATAGTTGCGATATAAATGATGTAGCAGAAAATGCAGGCGAAACAAACGAGATAGCTTCAAATCCATGCGAAACAAATGATTTAACGTCAAATACTTGCGTTATAAATGATATAGCTTCTAATCCATGCGAAACTCACGATTTAGCTTCAAATCAATGCGAACTAGATGTTTTAGATTCAAATCCATGCCAAACAAATAATTTAGATTCAGATACTTGGGATATATGTGATATAGCTTCAAATGCAGACGAAACAAAACGAGTTAGCTTCAAAATCCATGCGATACAAATGACTTAGCTTCAACTCAATGCGAAGTAGAAGGCTTAGCTTCAAATCCGTGCGACACAATTGATTTAGCTTGACAACTACATGCGATATAAATGATATAGATTCAAATGCAGGCGAAACATACGAGTTAGCTTCAAATCCATGCGAAACACATGGTTTCGCTTCAAATTCATGCAACGCACGTGATTTAGATTCAAATTTATGCGAAACAAATTAGTTAGCTTCAAATACAGACGAAACAAATGAGTTAGCTTCAAATCCATGCGAAACACATGTTTTAGCTGCAAATCCATGCGAAACAAATGATTTAGCTTCAAATGCTTTGGAGTATAAGTGATATAACTTGAACGGAAGGCGAAGCAAACGAGTTAGATTCAAATCCATTCGAAACACATGATTTAGCTCCAAATCCATGCGATGTAGAAGGCTTAGCTTCAAATCCATTCAATTCTATTGGTTTAGCTTCAAATACTTGTGATATACATGAATCAGATTCATCTCAATGCGGAACAAACGAGGTAGCTTTCAAATCCAAGCGAAACAATTGATTTAGCTTCAAATCAATGCGATGTAGATGGTTTAGCTTCAAATCCATGGGAAACAAATGATTTAGCATCAGATACTTGCGATATAAATGATATCGCTTCAAATGCAGGGGAAACAAACGAGTTATCTTCAAATCCATGCGAAATACATGATTTAGCTTCAATTCCGCGCGAAACAAATGATTTAGCTTCAAATACTTGCGATATAAGTGATATAGCTTCAAATGCACGCGAAACTAACGAGTTCGCTTCAAATCCATGCGAAAGACATGACTTAGCTTCAAATACAGGCGAAACAAACGAGTTAGCTTCAAATCCATGCGAAACACATGATCTAGCTTCAAATTCATGCGAAACACATGGTTTAGATTCATATTCTTACGAAACAAATGGTTTAGATTCCGATACTTGTGATAAACATGATTTAGCTTCAACTGCATGCGAAACAAACGTGATAGTTTCAGATCCATGCGAAACACATGATTTAGCTGCAAATCAATGCGAAGTAGAAGACATTGCTTCAAATCAATGCGAAACAAATGGTTTAGCTTCAAATACTTGCGAATATAAGTGATGTGGCTTCAAATGCTGGCGAAACAAACGAGTTAGATTCAAATCCATGCGAAACACATGATTTAGCTCCAAAACAATGCGAAGCACATGTTTTAGCTTCAAATCAATGCGAAGTAGAAGGCTTAGCATCAAATCCATGCGACATAATTGAATTTTCGTCAAATGCTTGCAGTATAAATGGTATAGATTCAAATGCATGCGAAACAAACGAAACACATGATTTAGCTTCAAATCAATGCGAAGTAGAAGGCTTAGCTTCGTATCCATGCGACACTAATAATTTAGCTTCGAATACTTGCGATATAAGTAATATAGCTTCAAATGCCGGCGAATTAAAATAGTTAGCTCCGAATACATGCTAAAAAAAATTGTTTAGCTTAGGATACTTATGATATACATGATTTAGTTTCAACTGCATGCGAAACAAAAGTGTTAGCCTCAAAACCAAGCGAAACAAATGATTCAGCATCAAATCAATGCGAAGTTGAAGGCGTAGCTTCAAATCCATTCGACACCAATGATTTAGCTTCGAATAATTGCGATATAAGTAATATAGCTTCAAATGCAGGCGAATCAAAAGATTTAGCTCCGAATACATACTAAAAAAATTGTTTAGCTTAGGATACTTATGATGTACATGATTTAGTTTCAACTGCATGCGCAACAAAAGTGTTAGCCTCAAATCCAAACGAAACACATGATTCAGCATCAAATCAATGCGAAGTAGATGGCGCAGCTACAAATCCATGCGAAACAAATGGTTTAGCTTCAAATATTTGCGATATACATGATTTAGCTTCAACTGTATGCGAAACAAACGAGATAGCTTCAAATCCAAGCGAAACATGTGATTTAGCTTCAAATCAATGCGAAGTAGAATGCTTAGCTTCAAATCCATGCGAATCAAATGGTTTAGCTTCAAATACTTGTGATTTACATGATTTAGCTTCAAATGCATGCGAAACAAACGACTTAGCTTCAAATCCAAGCGAAACGCATGTTTTAGCTTCAAATCAATGCGAAGTAGAAGGCATTGCTTCAAATCAATGCGAAACAAATGATTGAGCTTCAAATACTTGCGATATAAGTGATATAGCTTCAAATGCAGACGAAACAAACGAGTCAGCATGAAATCCAAGTGAAAGACACGATACAGCTTCAATTGAACGCGATGTAGATGGTTTAGCATCAAATCAATGCGATGTAGAATGTTTAGTTTCAAATCCACGCGAAACAAATGATTTTGATTCAGATACTTGCGATATTAGTCATATAGCTTCAAATGCGGGTGAAACAAACGAGCAAGTTTGAAATCCATGCCAAAACACACGATTAAACTTCACATGCATGCGAAACACATGGTTTCGCTTCAAATTCATGCAACGCACGTGATTTAGATTCAAATTTATGCGAAACAAATTATTTAGCTTCAAACACAGGCGAAACAAATGAGTTAGCTTCAAATCCATGCGAAACACATGTTTTAGCTCCAAATCCATGCGAAACACATGCTCTAGCTTCATATCAATGCGATGTAGAAGGCTTAGTTTCAAATCCAATCGAATCACATGATGTAGCTTCAAATCAATGCGAAGTAGAAGGCTTGGCTTGAAATCCATGCGAAACAAATGATTTTTCTCCAAATACTTGCGATACAAGTGATATAGCTTCAAATGCAGGCGAAACAAACTAGTTAGATTCAATTCCAAGCGAAACACATGATTAATCTTCAAATCATTGCTATGTAGATGGTTTAGCTTCAAATCCATGCGAAAAAAATGATTTAGCTTCAGATACTTGCGATAAAATTGATATAGCTTCAAATACAGACGAAACAAATCATTTAGCTTCAAATACTTGCGATATATGTGAAATAGATACAAAGGCGGACGAAACGAACGAGTTAGCTTCAAATCCATGCGATACACTAGATTTAGCTTCAAATCAATTCGATGTAGAAGGATGAGCTTCAAATCCATGCGACACAAATCATTTAGCTTCAAATACGTGCGATATAAATGATATAGCTTCAAATGCAGGCGAAATAAACGAGTTAGCTTCACATCCATGTGAAACACATGATTTAGCTTCAAATTCTTGCGGAACACGTGGTATAGCTTCATATTCTTGCTAAACAAATGGGTTAGCTTCAGATACTTGTGATATAAGTGATATAGCTTCACATGCATGCGAAACAAACGAGTTAGCTTCAAATCCAAGCGAAACACATGATCTAGGATCAAATCAATACGAAGTAGAAGGCTTGGCTTCAAATCCATGCGAAACGTATGATTTATCTTCAAATACTTGCGAATATAAGGGATACTGCTTTAAATGCATGCCAAACAAACGAGTTAGCTTCAAAATCATGCGAAACACATGGTTTAGCTTCATATTCTTACGAAACAAATGGCTTAGCTCTGGATACTTGTGATAAACATGATTTAGCTTCAACTGCATAGGAAACAAACGAGCTAGCTTCAAAACCAAGGGAAACACATAATTTTGCTGCAAATCAATGCGAAATTGAAGGCTTAGATTCAAATCTATGCGAAATATATGAGCTACCTTCAAATACTTGCGATATAAATGAAATAGCTTCAAATGCAGGCAAAACAAACGAATTAGCTTCAAATCCATGCGAAACACAGGATTTAGCTTCAAATCAATGCGAAGTAGAAGGCTTAGCTTCAAATCCATGCGAAACAGATGGGTTAGCTTCAAATAGTTGCGATATAAATGATGTAGCAGAAAATGCAGGCGAAACAAACGAGATAGCTTCAAATCCATGCGAAACAAATGATTTAACGTCAAATACTTGCGTTATAAATGATATAGCTTCTAATCCATGCGAAACTCACGATTTAGCTTCAAATCAATGCGAACTAGATGTTTTAGATTCAAATCCATGCCAAACAAATAATTTAGATTCAGATACTTGGGATATATGTGATATAGCTTCAAATGCAGACGAAACAAAACGAGTTAGCTTCAAAATCCATGCGATACAAATGACTTAGCTTCAACTCAATGCGAAGTAGAAGGCTTAGCTTCAAACCCATGCGAAACAAATTATTTTTCTTCAAATCAATACGAAGTAGAAGGCTTAGCTTCAAATGCTTGCGAATCAAATGGTTTAGCTTCAAATACTCACGATCTAAATGAAGTAGGTTCAACTGCATGCGAAACAAACGAGTTAGCTTCAAATCCAAGCGAAACACATGACTTAGCTTCAAATCAATGAGAAGTAAAAGGCTTAGCTTCGAATCCGTGCGAAACAAATGATTCAGCTTCAAATAATTCGATATAATTGATTTAGCTTCAAATGCAGACGTAACAAACGAGTTAGCTTCAAATCCAAGCGAAACACATGATTTAACTTCAAATCAATGCGATGCAGATGGATTAGCTTCAAATCCATGCGAAACAAATGATTTTTTTCAATTTCTTGCGATACAAGTGATATAGATTCGTATGCAGGCGAAACAATCGAGTTAGCTTCAAATCCAAGCGAAACACATGATTTAGCTTCAATTTCATGCGAAGCAGAAGGCTTAGCTTCAAATCAATGCGAAGTAGAAGGCTTATCTTCAAATCCATTCGAAACAAATGGTTCAGCTTCAAAAACTTGCGATATAAATGAAGTAGATTCAAATACAGTCAACACAAACGAGCTAGCTTCAAATCCCAGCGAAACACAAGATTTGATTTAGTTTCAAATCAATTCCTAGTAGAAGGATTAGTTTCAAATCCATGCAAAACAAATGGTTCAGCTTCAAATACTTGCGATATAAATGAAGTAGCTTCAAATACAGTCAACACAAACGAGCTAGCTTCAAATCCAAACGAAACACAAGATTTATCTTCATATCAACGCGAAGTAGAAGTCTTAGCTTCAAATCCATGCGACACAACTGATTTAACATAAAATACTTGCGATATAAGTGATATAGCTTCAAATGAAGACGAAACAAACGAGTTAGCTTCAAATCCATGCGAAACAAATGATTTAGCTTCAAATACTTGCGATATAAGTGATAAAGCTTCAAATGCAGACGAATCAAACGAGTTAGCTTCAAATCCATGCGAAACACATGATTTAGCTTCAAATCAATGCGAAATAGAAGGCTTAGATTTAAATACATGAGAACAAATGATTTAGCTTCTAATACTCTCGATATTAGTGATATAGCTTCACTTGCTGACGAAACAAACGAGTTAGCTTCTAGTCCATGGGATGTAGAAGGTTTAGCTTTAAATCCATGCGAAACACATGATTTGGCTTCAAATCAATGCGATGTAGAAGGTTTAGCACCGAATCCATGCGAAACAAATGATTTGGCTTCAAATCACGAAACGAGCGAGATAGCTTCAAATCCATGCGAAACAAATGATTTTTCTCCAAATACTTGCGATACAAGTGATATAGCTTCACATGCAGGCGAAACAAACTAGTTAGATTCAATTCCAAGCGAAACACATGATTAAGCTTCAAATCAATGCTATGTAGATGGTTTAGCTTCAAATCCATGCGAAAAAAATGATTTAGCTTCAGATACTTGCGATAAAATTGATATAGCTTCAAATACAGACGAAACAAACGAGTTAGCTTCAAGTACAAGCGAAAGACATGATTTAGCTACAAATCGATGCGATGCAGAAGGTTTAGCTTCAAATCCATACGAAACAAATCATTTAGCTTCAAATACTTGCGATATATGTGAAATAGATACAAAGGCGGACGAAACGAACGAGTTAGCTTCAAATCAATGCGAAGTAGAAGGCTTAGCTTCAAATCCATGCGAAACACATGACTTAGCTTCAAATCAGTGCGAAGTAAAAGGCTTAGCTTCAAATCCATGCGAATCTAATCGTTCGGCTTCAATTGCTTGAGAAAAACATGATTTAGATTCAAAATCATGCGAAACACATGATTTAGCTTAATATTCACGCGAAACGAATGGTTCAGCTCCAAATACGTGTGATATACATGATTTAGCTTCAAATCAATGCGAAGTAGAAGGCTTAGCTTCAAATTCATGCGAAACGAATGATTTAGGTTAAGATACTTGCGATATAAATGATATATCTTCGAATGCAGGAGAACCGAACGAGTTAGCACCAAATCCATGCGAAACAAATGATTTAGCTTCATATCAATACGACCTAGAAGGCTTAGGTTCAAATCCATGCGGAACAAATGATTTAGCTTCAAATACTTGTGATATACATGATTTAGCTTCAAATGCAGGCGAAACAAACGAGTTAGCTTCAAATCCATGCGAAACACATGATTAATCTTCAAATCATTGCTATGTAGATGGTTTAGCTTCAAATCCATGCGAAAAAAATGATTTAGCTTCAGATACTTGCGATAAAATTGATATAGCTTCAAATACAGACGAAACAAACGAGTTAGCTTCAAGTACAAGCGAAAGACATGATTTAGCTACAAATCGATGCAATGCAGAAGGTTTAGCTTCAAATACATACGAAACAAATCATTTAGCTTCAAATACTTGCGATATATGTGAAATAGATACAAAGGCGGACGAAACGAACGAGTTAGCTTCAAATCCATGCGATACACTAGATTTAGCTTCAAATCAATGCGATGTAGAAGGATGAGCTTCAAATCCATGCGACACGAATCATTTAGCTTCAAATACGTGCGATATAAATGATATAGCTTCAAATGCAGGCGAAACAAACGAGTTAGCTTCACATCCATGTGAAACACATGATTTAGATTCAAATTCTTGCGAAACACGTGGTATAGCTTCATATTCTTGCTAAACAAATGGGTTAGCTTCAGATACTTGTGATATAAGTGATATAGCTTCACATGCATGCGAAACAAACGAGTTAGCTTCAAATCCAAGCGAAACACATGATCTAGGATCAAATCAATACGAAGTAGAAGGCTTGGCTTCAAATCCATGCGAAACGTATGATTTATCTTCAAATACTTGCGAACATAAGGGATATTGCTTCAAATGCATGCGAAACAAACGAGTTAGCTTCAAATTCATGCGAAACACATGGTTTAGCTTCATATTCTTACGAAACAAGTGGCTTAGCTTCAGATACTTGTGATATACATGATTTCGTTTCAACAGTATGTGATGAAAACATGACAGTTTCAAATCCAAGCGAAACAGATGATTTAGCTTCTAATCAGTGCGAAGTATAGGGTGTTAGCTTCAAATCCATGCGACAAGAATGATTTATCTCCAAATACTTGCGAATATAAGGGATACTGCTCCAAATGCATGCGAAACAAACGAGTTAGCTTCAAAATCATGCGAAACACATGGTTTAGCTTCATATTCTTACGAAACAAATGGCTTAGCTCTGGATACTTGTGATAAACATGATTTAACTTCAACTGCATAGGAAACAAACGGGCTAGCTTCAAAACCAAGGGAAACACATAATTTTGCTGCAAATCAATGCGAAATTGAAGGCTTAGCTTCAAATCTATGCGAAATATATGAGCTACCTTCAAATACTTGCGATATAAATGATATAGCTTCGAATGCAGGTGAAACAAACGAGATTGCTTCAAATCCATACGAAACATATGATTTAGCTTCAAATCAATGCGAAGTAGAAGGCGTAGCTTCAAATCCATGCGGAACAAATGATTGAGCTTCAAATACTTGCGATATAAGTAATATAGATTCAACTGCAGGCGAAACAAACGAGTTAGCTTCAAATCCATGCGAAACACATGATTTAGCTTCAAATCAATGCGAAGTGGAAGGCTTAGATTTAAATACATGCGACCCTAATGATTTAGCTTCAAATACTTGCGATATAAGTAATATAGCTTCAAATGCAGGCGAATCAAACGAGTTAGCTCCGCATGCATGTTAAAAAAATTGTTTAGCTTAGGATACTTAGAATATACATGATCTAGATTCAACAGCATGCGAAACAAAAGTGTTAGCCTCAAATCCATGCGAAACACATGATTCAGCTACAAATCAATGCGAAGTAGAAGGCGTAGCTTCAAATCCATGCAAAACAAATGGTTTAGCTTCAAATACTTGCGATATACGTGATTTAGCTTCAACTGCATGAGAAACAAACGAGAGACCTTCAAATCCAAGCGAAACACATTATTTAGCTTCAAATCAATGCGATGTAGAAGGTTTAGCTCCAAATCCATTCGAAACAAATGATTTAGCATCAGATACTTGCGATATAAGTGTTATAGCTTCAAATGCAGATAAAACAAACGAGTTGGCTTTAAATCCATGCCAAACACATGATTTAGCTTCAATTTCATGCGAAACAAATAGATTAGCTTCAAATTCATGCGAAACACGTGGATTAGATTCAAATTCGTGCGCAACAAATGATTTAGGTTCAGAAACTTGTGATATACATGATTTAGCATCAACTGCATGCGAAAAAGACGAGTTATCTTCAAATCCATGCGATACACATGATTTAGCTGCAAATCAATACGATGTCGAAGGTTTAGCTTCAAATCCAATAGAACCCATGATTTAGCTTCAGATCAATGCGATGTAGTAGGTTCAGCTTCAAATCGATGCGGAGTAGAAGGCTTAGCTTCAAATCCATGAGAAACGCATGATATAGCTTCATATTCAAGCGAAACACATGATTTAGCTTCAAATCAATGCGAAGTAGAAGGTTTATCATCAAATCCATGAGGAACGAAAGATTTAGCTTCAAATACTTGCGAATAAAAGTGATATAGCTTCAAATGCAGGCGAAACACATGAGTTGGCATCAAATCCAAGCGATACACATGATTTAGTTTCAAATCAATGCGAAACACATGGTTTAAATTCATATTCTTGCGAAACATATGGTTTAGCTTCAAATACTTGCGATATAAATGATATAGATTCAAATGCAGGCAAAACATACGAGTTAGCTTCAAATCCATGCGAAACACATGATCTAGCTTCAAATTCATGAGAAACACATGGTTTAGATTCATATTCTTGCGAAACAAATGGTTTAGATTCCGATACTTGTGATAAACACGATTTAGCTTCAACTGCATGCGAAAAAAACGACTTAGCTTTAAATCCATGCGAAAGACATGATTTACCATCAAATACTTGCGACATAAGTGATATAGCTTCAAATGCAGACGAATCAAACAAGTCAGCATCAAATCCAAGTAAAAGACACGATTCAGCTTCAATTGAACGCGATGTAGATGGTTTAGCATCAAATCAATGCGATGTGGAATGTTTAGTTTCAAATCTATGCGAAACAAATGAATTAGATTCAGATACTTGCGATATTAGTGATATAGCTTCAAATGCGGGCGAAACAAACGAGCAAGTTTCAAATCCACGCCAAAACACACGATTAAACGTCAAATGCATGCGAAACACATGGTTTCGCTTCAAATTCATGCAACGCACGTGATTTAGATTCAAATTTAAGCGAAACAAATTAGTTAGCTTCAAATACAGACGAAACAAATGAGTTAGCTTCAAATCCATGCGAAACACATGTTTTAGCTGCAAATCCATGCGAAACAAATGATTTAGCTTCAAATGCTTTGGAGTATAAGTGATATAACTTGAACGGAAGGCGAAGCAAACGAGTTAGATTCAAATCCATTCGAAACACATGATTTAGCTCCAAATCCATGCGAAGTAGAAGGCTTAGCTTCAAATCCATTCGATTCTATTGGTTTAGCTTCAGATACTTGCGATATAAATGATATCGCTTCAAATGCACGCGAAACTAACGAGTTCGCTTCAAATCCATGCGAAAGACATGATTTAGCTTCAAATGCAGGCGAAACAAACGAGTTAGGTTCAAAATCCATGCGAACACACATGATATAGCTTCAAATCAATGCGAAGTAGAATCTTAGCTTCAAATCCGTGCGACACAATTGATTTAGCTTCAAATACATGCGATATAAATGATATAGCTTCAAATGCGGGCGAAACATACGAGATAGCTTCAAATCCATGCGAAACACATGATCTAGCCTTAAATTCATGCGAAACACATGGTTTAGATTCATATTCTTGCGAAACAAATGGTTTAGATTCCGATACTTGTGTTAAACATGATTTAGCTTCAACTGCATGCGAAACAAACGTGATAGTTTCAGATCCATGCGAAACACATGATTTAGCTTCAAATCAATGCGAAGTAGAAGGCTTAGCTTCGTATCCATGCGACACTAATAATTTAGCTTCGAATACTTGCGATATAAGTAATATAGCTTCAAATGCCGGCGAATTAAAATAGTTAGCTCCGAATACATGCTAAAAAAAATTGTTTAGCTTAGGATACTTATGATATACATGATTTAGTTTCAACTGCATGCGAAACAAAAGTGTTAGCCTCAAAACCAAGCGAAACAAATGATTCAGCATCAAATCAATGCGAAGTTGAAGGCGTAGCTTCAAATCCATTCGACACCAATGATTTAGCTTCGAATAATTGCGATATAAGTAATATAGCTTCAAATGCAGGCGAATCAAAAGATTTAGCTCCGAATACATACTAAAAAAATTGTTTAGCTTAGGATACTTATGATGTACATGATTTAGTTTCAACTGCATGCGAAACAAAAGTGTTAGCCTCAAATCCAAACGAAACACATGATTCAGCATCAAATCAATGCGAAGTAGATGGCGCAGCTACAAATCCATGCGAAACAAATGGTTTAGCTTCAAATATTTGCGATATACATGATTTAGCTTCAACTGTATGCGAAACAAACGAGATAGCTTCAAATCCAAGCGAAACATGTGATTTAGCTTCAAATCAATGCGAAGTAGAATGCTTAGCTTCAAATCCATGCGAATCAAATGGTTTAGCTTCAAATACTTGTGATTTACATGATTTAGCTTCAAATGCATGCGAAACAAACGACTTAGCTTCAAATCCAAGCGAAACGCATGTTTTAGCTTCAAATCAATGCGAAGTAGAAGGCATTGCTTCAAATCAATGCGAAACAAATGACTGAGCTTCAAATACTTGCGATATAAGTGATATAGCTTCAAATGCAGACGAAACAAACGAGTCAGCATCAAATCCAAGTGAAAGACACGATTCAGCTTTAATTGAACGCGATGTAGATGGTTTAGCATCAAATCAATGCGATGTAGAATGTTTAGTTTCAAATCCACGCGAAACAAATGATTTAGATTCAGATACTTGCGATATTAGTCATATAGCTTCAAATGCAGGCGAAACTAACGAGTTCGCTTCAAATCCATGCGAAAGACAAGATTTAGCTTCAAATGCAGGCGAAACAAACTAGTTAGATTCAATTCCAAGCGAAACACATGATTAATCTTCAAATCATTGCTATGTAGATGGTTTAGCTTCAAATCCATGCGAAAAAAATGATTTAGCTTCAGATACTTGCGATAAAATTGATATAGCTTCAAATACAGACGAAACAAACGAGTTAGCTTCAAGTACAAGCGAAAGACATGATTTAGCTACAAATCGATGCAATGCAGAAGGTTTAGCTTCAAATCCATACGAAACAAATCATTTAGCTTCAAATACTTGCGATATATGTGAAATAGATACAAAGGCGGACGAAACGAACGAGTTAGCTTCAAATCCATGCGATACACAAGATTTAGCTTCAAATCAATGCGATGTAGAAGGATGAGCTTCAAATCCATGCGACACGAATCATTTAGCTTCAAATACGTGCGATATAAATGATATAGCTTCAAATGCAGGCGAAACAAACGAGTTAGCTTCACATCCATGTGAAACACATGATTTAGATTCAAATTCTTGCGAAACATGTGGTATAGCTTCATATTCTTGCTAAACAAATGGGTTAGCTTCAGATACTTGTGATATAAGTGATATAGCTTCACATGCATGCGAAACAAACGAGTTAGCTTCAAATCCAAGCGAAACACATGATCTAGGATCAAATCAATACGAAGTAGAAGGCTTGGCTTCAAATCCATGCGAAACGTATGATTTATCTTCAAATACTTGCGAAGATAAGGGATATTGCTTCAAATGCATGCGAAACAAACGAGTTAGCTTCAAATTCATGCGAAACACATGGTTTAGCTTCATATTCTTACGAAACAAATGGCTTAGCTTCAGATACTTGTGATATACATGATTTCGTTTCAACAGTATGTGATGAAAACATGACAGTTTCAAATCCAAGCGAAACAGATGATTTAGCTTCTAATCAGTGCGAAGTATAGGGTGTTAGCTTCAAATCCATGCGACAAGAATGATTTATCTCCAAATACTTGCGAATATAAGGGATACTGCTCCAAATGCATGCGAAACAAACGAGTTAGCTTCAAAATCATGCGAAACACATGGTTTAGCTTCATATTCTTACGAAACAAATGGCTTAGCTCTGGATACTTGTGATAAACATGATTTAGCTTCAACTGCATAGGAAACAAACGAGCTAGCTTCAAAACCAAGGGAAACACATAATTTTGCTGCAAATCAATGCGAAATTGAAGGCTTAGATTCAAATCTATGCGAAATATATGAGCTACCTTCAAATACTTGCGATATAAATGAAATAGCTTCAAATGCAGGCAAAACAAACGAATTAGCTTCAAATCCATGCGAAACACAGGATTTAGCTTCAAATCAATGCGAAGTAGAAGGCTTAGCTTCAAAACCATGCGAAACAGATGGGTTAGCTTCAAATAGTTGCGATATAAATGATATAGCTGAAAATGCTGGCGAAACAAACGAGTTAGCTTCAAATCCATGCGAAACAAATGATTTAGCGTCAAATACTTGCGTTATAAATGATATAGCTTCTAATCCATGCGAAACTCACGATTTAGTTTCAAATCAATGCGAACTAGATGTTTTAGATTCAAATCCATGCCAAACAAATAATTTAGATTCAGATACTTGGGATATATGTGATATAGCTTCAAATGCAGACGAAACAAAACGAGTTAATTTCAAAATCCATGCGATACAAATGACTTAGCTTCAACTCAATGCGAAGTAGAAGACTTAGCTTCAAATCCATGCGAAACAAATGATATTTTTCAAGTCCTTGCGATACAATTGATATAGATTCGTATGCAGGCGAAACAAACGAGTTAGCTTCAAATCCAAGCGAAACACATGATTTAACTTCAAATCAATGCGGAGTAGAAGGCTTAACTTCAAATCAATGCGACACAACTGATTTAGCTTCGAATACTTGCGATATTATTGAAACAGCTTCAAATGCAGACAACACAATCGAGTTAGATTCAAATCCATCCGAAACGCATGATATAGCTTCAAATTCAAGCGAAACACATGATTTAGCTTCAAATCAATGTAAAGTAGAAGGCTTATCTTCAAATCCATGAGGGACGAAAGATTTAGGTTCAAATACTTGCGAGTATAAGTGATACAGCTTCAAATGCAGGCGAAACAAACGAGTTAGATTCACATCCATGCCAAACACATGATTTAGCTTCAAATTCTTGCGAAACACAAGGTTTAGCTTCAAATTCATGCGATACAAATGGTTTAGCTTCAAATACTTGCGACATAATTGAAACAGCTACAAATGCAGACAAAACAAACGAGTTAGATTCACATCCGGGCGAAACAAATGATTTAGCTTCATATCAAAGCGAAGTAGAAGACTTAGCTTCAAATCCATGCAAAACGAATGATTTAGCTTCAAATACTTTCGGTATATATGAAATAGCTTCAAATGCAGGCGAAACAAACGAGTTAGCTTCAAATTCATGCAAAACACATGATTTAGCTTCCAATCAATGCAAAGTAGAAGGCTTAGCTTCAAATCCATGTGAAAGAAGTGGTTTAGCTTCAAATACTTCTGATAAACACGATTTAGAGTCAATTGCATGCGAATGGAACGAGTTGGCTTCAAATCCCAGGGAAACACATGATTTAACTTCAAATCAATGCGAAGTAGGAGGCGTAGGTTCAAATCAATGCGAAACAAATAGTTTGGATTCAGATTCTTGTGATCAAAATGATTTAGCTTCAACTGCATGCGAATCAAACGAGTTAGCTTCAAATTCAAGAGAAACACATGATTTAACTTCAAATCAATGCGAAGGAGAAGTCTTAGCATCAAATTCATGCGAAACAAATGATTTACCTTCAAATACTTGCGATAAACATGATTTAGCTTCAACTGCGTGCGAATCAAACGAATTAGCTTCAAATCCAAGGGAAACACATGGTTTAATTTCAAATCAATGCGAAGTAGTAGGCTTAGCTTCAAAACAATGCGAAACAAATGTTTTGGGTTCAGATACTTGTGATCAAAATGATTTAGCTTCAACTGCATGCGAATCAAACGACTTAGCTTCAAATTCAAGAGAAACACATGAATTAACTTCAAATCAATGCGAAGTAGTAGGCTTAGCTTCAAATCCATGTGAAACAAATGATTTACCTTCAAAAATCTGCGGTTTAAATGAAATAGCTTCAAATGCAGGCGAAACAAACGAGTTAGCTTCAAATCAATGCGAAGTAGAAGGCTTAGCTTCAAATCCATGTGAAACCAATGGTTTAACTTCAAATACTTCTGATAAACACGATTTAGAGTCAATTGCATGCGAATCAAACGAGTTAGCTTCAAATCCCAGGAAAACACATGATTTAACTTCAAATCAATGCGAAGTAGGAGGCTTAGCTCCAAATCCATGCGAAACAAATGATTTACCTTCAAATATCTGCGGTTTAAATGAAATAGCTTCAAATGCAGGCGAAACAAACGAGTTAGCTTCAAATCCATGCGAAGCACATGAGTTAGCTTCAAATCAATGCGATGTAGAAGGCTTAGCTTCAAATCCATGTGAAACAAATGGTTTAACTTCAAATACTTCTGATAAACACGATTTAGAGTCAATTGCATGCGAATGGAACGAGTTAGCTTCAAATCCCAGGGAAACACATGATTTAACTTCAAATCAATGCGAAGTAGGAGACTTAGCTTCAAATCTGTGCGAAACAAATGGTTTGGATTCAGATATTTGTGATCAAAATGATTTAGCTTCAAATGCATGCGAATCAAACGACTTAGCTTCAAATTCAAAGGAAACACATGATTTAACTTCAAATCAATGCAAAGTAGTAGACTTAGCTTCAAATCAATGCGAAACAAATGGTTTAGCTTCAAATACTTGTTATAAACATGATTTAGTTTCAACTGCATACGAATCGAACGAGTTCGCTTCAAATTCAAGAGAAACACATGAATTAAATTCAAATCAATGCGAAGTAGTAGGCTTAGCTTCAAATCAATGCGAAACAAATGAATTACCTTCAAATATCTGCGGTTTAAATGAAATAGCTTCAAATGCAGGCGAAACAAACGAGTTAGCTTCAAATCCATGCGAAGCACATGAGTTAGCTTCAAATCAATGCGAAGTAGAAGGCTTAGCTTCAAATCCATGTGAAACAAATGAATTTCCTTCAAATACCTGCGGTTTAAATGAAATAGCTTCAAATGCAAGCGAAACAAACGAGTTAGCTTCAAATCCATGCGAAGCACATGATTTAGCATCAAATCAATATGAAGTAGAAGGCTTAACTTCAAATCCATGCGAAACAAATGGTTTAGCTTCAAATACTTGTGATAAACACGATTTAGAGTCAACTGCATGCGAATGGAACGAGTTAGCTTCAAATCCCAGGGAAACACATGATTTAACTTCAAATCAATGCGAAGTAGGAGGCTTAGCTTCAAATCAATGCGAAACAAATAGTTTGGATTCTGATACTTGTGATCAAAATGATTTAGCTTCAACTGCATGCGAATCAAACGAGTTAGCTTCAAATTCAAGAGAAACACATGATTTAACTTCAAATCAATGCGAAGGAGAAGTCTTAGCATCAAATTCATGCGAAACAAATGATTTACCTTCAAATACTTGCGATAAACATGATTTAGCTTCAACTGCGTGCGAATCAAACGACTTAGCTTCAAATCCAAGGGAAACACATGGTTTAATTTCAAATCAATGCGAAGTAGTAGGCTTAGCTTCAAAACAATGCGAAACAAATGTTTTGGGTTCAGATACTTGTGATCAAAATGATTTAGCTTCAACTGCATGCGAATCAAACGACTTAGCTTCAAATTCAAGAGAAACACATGAATTAACTTCAAATCAATGCGAAGTAGTAGGCTTAGCTTCAAATCCATGTGAAACAAATGATTTACCTTCAAAAATCTGCGGTTTAAATGAAATAGCTTCAAATGCAGGCGAAACAAACGAGTTAGCTTCAAATCAATGCGAAGTAGAAGGCTTAGCTTCAAATCCATGTGAAACCAATGGTTTAACTTCAAATACTTCTGATAAACACGATTTAGAGTCAATTGCATGCGAATCAAACGAGTTAGCTTCAAATCCCAGGAAAACACATGATTTAACTTCAAATCAATGCGAAGTAGGAGGCTTAGCTCCAAATCCATGCGAAACAAATGATTTACCTTCAAATATCTGCGGTTTAAATGAAATAGCTTCAAATGCAGGCGAAACAAACGAGTTAGCTTCAAATCCATGCGAAGCACATGAGTTAGCTTCAAATCAATGCGAAGTAGAAGGCTTAGCTTCAAATCCATGTGAAACAAATGGTTTAACTTCAAATACTTCTGATAAACACGATTTAGAGTCAATTGCATGCGAATGGAACGAGTTAGCTTCAAATCCCAGGGAAACACATGATTTAACTTCAAATCAATGCGAAGTAGGAGACTTAGCTTCAAATCTGTGCGAAACAAATGGTTTGGATTCAGATATTTGTGATCAAAATGATTTAGCTTCAAATGCATGCGAATCAAACGACTTAGCTTCAAATTCAAGGGAAACGCATGATTTAACTTCAAATCAATGCAAAGTAGTAGACTTAGCTTCAAATCAATGCGAAACAAATGGTTTAGCTTCAAATACTTGTTATAAACATGATTTAGTTTCAACTGCATACGAATCGAACGAGTTCGCTTCAAATTCAAGAGAAACACATGAATTAAATTCAAATCAATGCGAAGTAGTAGGCTTAGCTTCAAATCAATGCGAAACAAATGAATTACCTTCAAATATCTGCGGTTTAAATGAAATAGCTTCAAATGCAGGCGAAACAAACGAGTTAGCTTCAAATCCATGCGAAGCACATGAGTTAGCTTCAAATCAATGCGAAGTAGAAGGCTTAGCTTCAAATCCATGTGAAACAAATGAATTTCCTTCAAATACCTGCGGTTTAAATGAAATAGCTTCAAATGCAAGCGAAACAAACGAGTTAGCTTCAAATCCATGCGAAGCACATGATTTAGCATCAAATCAATATGAAGTAGAAGGCTTAACTTCAAATCCATGCGAAACAAATGGTTTAGCTTCAAATACTTGTGATAAACACGATTTAGAGTCAACTGCATGCGAATGGAACGAGTTAGCTTCAAATCCCAGGGAAACACATGATTTAACTTCAAATCAATGCGAAGTAGGAGGCTTAGCTTCAAATCAATGCGAAACAAATAGTTTGGATTCTGATACTTGTGATCAAAATGATTTAGCTTCAACTGCATGCGAATCAAACGAGTTAGCTTCAAATTCAAGAGAAACACATGATTTAACTTCAAATCAATGCGAAGGAGAAGTCTTAGCATCAAATTCATGCGAAACAAATGATTTACCTTCAAATACTTGCGATAAACATGATTTAGCTTCAACTGCGTGCGAATCAAACGACTTAGCTTCAAATCCAAGGGAAACACATGGTTTAACTTCAAATTAATGCGAAGTAGTAGGCTTAGCTTCAAAACAATGCGAAACAAATGTTTTGGGTTCAGATACTTGCGGTTTAAATGAAATAGCTTCAAATGCAGGCGAAACAAACGAGTTAGCTTCAAGACCATGCGAAACACATGATTCAGCTTCAAATCAATGCAAAGTAGTAGACTTAGCTTCAAATCAATGCGAAACAAATGGTTTAGCTTCAAATACTTGTGATAAACATGATTTAGTTTCAACTGCATACGAATCGATCGAGTTCGCTTCAAATTCAAGAGAAACACATGAATTAACTTCAAATCAATGCGAAGTAGTAGGCTTAGCTTCAAATCAATGCGAAACAAATGAATTACCTTCAAATACCTGCGGTTTAAATGAAATAGCTTCAAATGCAGGCGAAACAAACGAGTTAGCTTCACATCCATGCGAAGCATATGAGTTAGCTTCAAATCAATGCGAAGTAGAAGGCTTAGCTTCAAATCCATGTGAAACAAATGGTTTAGCTTCAAATACTTCTGATAAACACGATTTAGAGTCAATTGCATGCGAATGGAACGAGTTAGCTTCAAATCCCAGGGAAACACATGATTTAACTTCAAATCAATGCGAAGTAGGAGGCTTAGGTTCAAATCAATGCGAAACAAATAGTTTGGATTCAGATACTTGTGATCGAAATGATTTAGCTTCAACTGCATGCGAATCAAACGAGTTAGCTTCAAATTCAAGAGAAACACATGATTTAACTTCAAATCAATGCGAAGGAGAAGTCTTAGCATCAAATTCATGCGAAACAAATGATTTACCTTCAAATACTTGCGATAAACATGATTTAGCTTCAACTGCGTGCGAATCAAACGACTTAGCTTCAAATCCAAGGGAAACACATGGTTTAACTTCAAATCAATGCGAAGTAGTAGGCTTAGCTTCAAAACAATGCGAAACAAATGTTTTGGGTTCAGATACTTGTGAACAAAATGATTTAGCTTCTACTGCATGCGAATCAAACGAGTTAGCTTCAAATTCAAGAGAAACACATGATTTAACTTCAAATCAATGCGAAGTAGGAGGCTTAGCTTCAAATCAATGCGAAGCAAATGGTTTGGATTCAGATACTTGTGATCAAAATGATTTAGCTTCAACTGCATGCGAATCAAACGACTTAGCTTCAAATTCAAGGGAAACACAAGATTTAACTTCAAATCAATGCAAAGTAGTAGACTTAGCTTCAAATCAATGCGAAACAAATGGTTTAGCTTCAAATACTTGTTATAAACATGATTTAGTTTCAACTGCATACGAATCGAACGAGTTCGCTTCAAATTCAAGAGAAACACATGAATTAAATTCAAATCAATGCGAAGTAGTAGGCTTAGCTTCAAATCAATGCGAAACAAATGAATTACCTTCAAATATCTGCGGTTTAAATGAAATAGCTTCAAATGCAGGCGAAACAAACGAGTTAGCTTCAAATCCATGCGAAGCACATGAGTTAGCTTCAAATCAATGCGAAGTAGAAGGCTTAGCTTCAAATCCATGTGAAACAAATGGTTTAGCTTCAAATACTTCTGATAAACACGATTTAGAGTCAATTGCATGCGAATGGAACGAGTTAGCTTCAAATCCCAGGGAAACACATGATTTAACTTCAAATCAATGCGAAGTAGGAGGCTTAGGTTCAAATCAATGCGAAACAAATAGTTTGGATTCAGATACTTGTGATGGAAATGATTTAGCTTCAACTGCATGCGAATCAAACGAGTTAGCTTCAAATTCAAGAGAAACACATGATTTAACTTCAAATCAATGCGAAGGAGAAGTCTTAGCATCAAATTCATGCGAAACAAATGATTTACCTTCAAATACTTGCGATAAACATGATTTAGCTTCAACTGCGTGCGAATCAAACGACTTAGCTTCAAATCCAAGGGAAACACATGGTTTAACTTCAAATCAATGCGAAGTAGTAGGCTTAGCTTCAAAACAATGCGAAACAAATGTTTTGGGTTCAGATACTTGTGAACAAAATGATTTAGCTTCAACTGCATGCGAATCAAACGAGTTAGCTTCAAATTCAAGAGAAACACATGATTTAACTTCAAATCAATGCGAAGTAGGAGGCTTAGCTTCAAATCAATGCGAAACAAATGGTTTGGATTCAGATACTTGTGATCAAAATGATTTAGCTTCAACTGCATGCGAATCAAACGACTTAGCTTCAAATTCAAGGGAAACACATGATTTAACTTCAAATCAATGCAAAGTAGTAGACTTAGCTTCAAATCAATGCGAAACAAATGGTTTAGCTTCAAATACTTGTTATAAACATGATTTAGTTTCAACTGCATACGAATCGAACGAGTTCGCTTCAAATTCAAGAGAAACACATGAATTAAATTCAAATCAATGCGAAGTAGTAGGCTTAGCTTCAAATCAATGCGAAACAAATGAATTACCTTCAAATATCTGCGGTTTAAATGAAATAGCTTCAAATGCAGGCGAAACAAACGAGTTAGCTTCAAATCCATGCGAAGCACATGAGTTAGCTTCAAATCAATGCGAAGTAGAAGGCTTAGCTTCAAATCCATGTGAAACCAATGGTTTAACTTCAAATACTTCTGATAAACACGATTTAGAGTCAACTGCATGCGAATGGAACGAGTTAGCTTCAAATCCCAGGGAAACACATGATTTAACTTCAAATCAATGCGAAGTAGGAGGCTTAGCTTCAAATCAATGCGAAACAAATAGTTTGGATTCTGATACTTGTGATCAAAATGATTTAGCTTCAACTGCATGCGAATCAAACGAGTTAGCTTCAAATTCAAGAGAAACACATGATTTAACTTCAAATCAATGCGAAGGAGAAGTCTTAGCATCAAATTCATGCGAAACAAATGATTTACCTTCAAATACTTGCGATAAACATGATTTAGCTTCAACTGCATGCGAATCAAACGACTTAGCTTCAAATCCAAGGGAAACACATGGTTTAACTTCAAATTAATGCGAAGTAGTAGGCTTAGCTTCAAAACAATGCGAAACAAATGTTTTGGGTTCAGATACTTGCGGTTTAAATGAAATAGCTTCAAATGCAGGCGAAACAAACGAGTTAGCTTCAAGACCATGCGAAACACATGATTCAGCTTCAAATCAATGCAAAGTAGTAGACTTAGCTTCAAATCAATGCGAAACAAATGGTTTAGCTTCAAATTCTTGTGATAAACATGATTTAGTTTCAACTGCATACGAATCGAACGAGTTCGCTTCAAATTCAAGAGAAACACATGAATTAACTTCAAATCAATGCGAAGTAGTAGCTCTTAGCTTCAAATCAATGCGAAACAAATGAATTACCTTCAAATACCTGCGGTTTAAATGAAATAGCTTCAAATGCAGGCGAAACAAACGAGTTAGCTTCACATCCATGCGAAGCATATGAGTTAGCTTCAAATCAATGCGAAGAAGGAGGCTTAGCTTCAAATCCATGTGAAAGAAATGGTTTAGCTTCGAATACTTCTGATAAACACGATTTAGAGTCAATTGCATGCGAATGGAACGAGTTAGCTTCAAATCCCAGGGAAACACATGATTTAACTTCAAATCAATGCGAAGTAGGAGGCTTAGGTTCAAATCAATGCGAAACAAATAGTTTGTATTCAGATACTTGTGATGGAAATGATTTAGCTTCAACTGCATGCGAATCAAACGAGTTAGCTTCAAATTCAAGAGAAACACATGATTTAACTTCAAATCAATGCGAAGGAGAAGTCTTAGCATCAAATTCATGCGAAACAAATGATTTACCTTCAAATACTTGCGATAAACATGATTTAGCTTCAACTGCGTGCGAATCAAACGACTTAGCTTCAAATCCAAGGGAAACACATGGTTTAACTTCAAATCAATGCGAAGTAGTAGGCTTAGCTTCAAAACAATGCGAAACAAATGTTTTGGGTTCAGATACTTGTGAACAAAATGATTTAGCTTCAACTGCATGCGAATCAAACGAGTTAGCTTCAAATTCAAGAGAAACACATGATTTAACTTCAAATCAATGCGAAGTAGGAGGCTTAGCTTCAAATCAATGCGAAACAAATGGTTTGGATTCAGATACTTGTGATCAAAATGATTTAGCTTCAACTGCATGCGAATCAAACGACTTAGCTTCAAATTCAAGGGAAACACATGATTTAACTTCAAATCAATGCAAAGTAGTAGACTTAGCTTCAAATCAATGCGAAACAAATGGTTTAGCTTCAAATACTTGTTATAAACATGATTTAGTTTCAACTGCATACGAATCGAACGAGTTCGCTTCAAATTCAAGAGAAACACATGAATTAAATTCAAATCAATGCGAAGTAGTAGGCTTAGCTTCAAATCAATGCGAAACAAATGAATTACCTTCAAATATCTGCGGTTTAAATGAAATAGCTTCAAATGCAGGCGAAACAAACGAGTTAGCTTCAAATCCATGCGAAGCACATGAGTTAGCTTCAAATCAATGCGAAGTAGAAGGCTTAGCTTCAAATCCATGTGAAACCAATGGTTTAACTTCAAATACTTCTGATAAACACGATTTAGAGTCAACTGCATGCGAATGGAACGAGTTAGCTTCAAATCCCAGGGAAACACATGATTTAACTTCAAATCAATGCGAAGTAGGAGGCTTAGCTTCAAATCAATGCGAAACAAATAGTTTGGATTCTGATACTTGTGATCAAAATGATTTAGCTTCAACTGCATGCGAATCAAACGAGTTAGCTTCAAATTCAAGAGAAACACATGATTTAACTTCAAATCAATGCGAAGGAGAAGTCTTAGCATCAAATTCATGCGAAACAAATGATTTACCTTCAAATACTTGCGATAAACATGATTTAGCTTCAACTGCATGCGAATCAAACGACTTAGCTTCAAATCCAAGGGAAACACATGGTTTAACTTCAAATTAATGCGAAGTAGTAGGCTTAGCTTCAAAACAATGCGAAACAAATGTTTTGGGTTCAGATACTTGCGGTTTAAATGAAATAGCTTCAAATGCAGGCGAAACAAACGAGTTAGCTTCAAGACCATGCGAAACACATGATTCAGCTTCAAATCAATGCAAAGTAGTAGACTTAGCTTCAAATCAATGCGAAACAAATGGTTTAGCTTCAAATTCTTGTGATAAACATGATTTAGTTTCAACTGCATACGAATCGAACGAGTTCGCTTCAAATTCAAGAGAAACACATGAATTAACTTCAAATCAATGCGAAGTAGTAGGCTTAGCTTCAAATCAATGCGAAACAAATGAATTACCTTCAAATACCTGCGGTTTAAATGAAATAGCTTCAAATGCAGGCGAAACAAACGAGTTAGCTTCACATCCATGCGAAGCATATGAGTTAGCTTCAAATCAATGCGAAGAAGGAGGCTTAGCTTCAAATCCATGTGAAAGAAATGGTTTAGCTTCGAATACTTCTGATAAACACGATTTAGAGTCAATTGCATGCGAATGGAACGAGTTAGCTTCAAATCCCAGGGAAACACATGATTTAACTTCAAATCAATGCGAAGTAGGAGGCTTAGGTTCAAATCAATGCGAAACAAATAGTTTGGATTCAGATACTTGTGATGGAAATGATTTAGCTTCAACTGCATGCGAATCAAACGAGTTAGCTTCAAATTCAAGAGAAACACATGATTTAACTTCAAATCAATGCGAAGGAGAAGTCTTAGCATCAAATTCATGCGAAACAAATGATTTACCTTCAAATACTTGCGATAAACATGATTTAGCTTCAACTGCGTGCGAATCAAACGACGTAGCTTCAAATCCAAGGGAAACACATGGTTTAACTTCAAATCAATGCGAAGTAGTAGGCTTAGCTTCAAAACAATGCGAAACAAATGTTTTGGGTTCAGATACTTGTGAACAAAATGATTTAGCTTCAACTGCATGCGAATCAAACGAGTTAGCTTCAAATTCAAGAGAAACACATGATTTAACTTCAAATCAATGCGAAGTAGGAGGCTTAGCTTCAAATCAATGCGAAACAAATGGTTTGGATTCAGATACTTGTGATCAAAATGATTTAGCTTCAACTGCATGCGAATCAAACGACTTAGCTTCAAATTCAAGGGAAACACATGATTTAACTTCAAATCAATGCAAAGTAGTAGACTTAGCTTCAAATCAATGCGAAACAAATGGTTTAGCTTCAAATACTTGTTATAAACATGATTTAGTTTCAACTGCATACGAATCGAACGAGTTCGCTTCAAATTCAAGAGAAACACATGAATTAAATTCAAATCAATGCGAAGTAGTAGGCTTAGCTTCAAATCAATGCGAAACAAATGAATTACCTTCAAATATCTGCGGTTTAAATGAAATAGCTTCAAATGCAGGCGAAACAAACGAGTTAGCTTCAAATCCATGCGAAGCACATGAGTTAGCTTCAAATCAATGCGAAGTAGAAGGCTTAGCTTCAAATCCATGTGAAACCAATGGTTTAACTTCAAATACTTCTGATAAACACGATTTAGAGTCAACTGCATGCGAATGGAACGAGTTAGCTTCAAATCCCAGGGAAACACATGATTTAACTTCAAATCAATGCGAAGTAGGAGGCTTAGCTTCAAATCAATGCGAAACAAATAGTTTGGATTCTGATACTTGTGATCAAAATGATTTAGCTTCAACTGCATGCGAATCAAACGAGTTAGCTTCAAATTCAAGAGAAACACATGATTTAACTTCAAATCAATGCGAAGGAGAAGTCTTAGCATCAAATTCATGCGAAACAAATGATTTACCTTCAAATACTTGCGATAAACATGATTTAGCTTCAACTGCATGCGAATCAAACGACTTAGC
Organism: Megalopta genalis; assembly: GCF_051020955.1. Taxonomy (NCBI): domain Eukaryota; kingdom Metazoa; phylum Arthropoda; class Insecta; order Hymenoptera; family Halictidae; genus Megalopta; species Megalopta genalis. The sequence continues at coordinate 172,983 of NW_027476377.1, read as the reverse complement.
TTCAAATCCAAGGGAAACACATGGTTTAACTTCAAATTAATGCGAAGTAGTAGGCTTAGCTTCAAAACAATGCGAAACAAATGTTTTGGGTTCAGATACTTGCGGTTTAAATGAAATAGCTTCAAATGCAGGCGAAACAAACGAGTTAGCTTCAAGACCATGCGAAACACATGATTCAGCTTCAAATCAATGCAAAGTAGTAGACTTAGCTTCAAATCAATGCGAAACAAATGGTTTAGCTTCAAATTCTTGTGATAAACATGATTTAGTTTCAACTGCATACGAATCGAACGAGTTCGCTTCAAATTCAAGAGAAACACATGAATTAACTTCAAATCAATGCGAAGTAGTAGGCTTAGCTTCAAATCAATGCGAAACAAATGAATTACCTTCAAATACCTGCGGTTTAAATGAAATAGCTTCAAATGCAGGCGAAACAAACGAGTTAGCTTCACATCCATGCGAAGCATATGAGTTAGCTTCAAATCAATGCGAAGAAGGAGGCTTAGCTTCAAATCCATGTGAAAGAAATGGTTTAGCTTCGAATACTTCTGATAAACACGATTTAGAGTCAATTGCATGCGAATGGAACGAGTTAGCTTCAAATCCCAGGGAAACACATGATTTAACTTCAAATCAATGCGAAGTAGGAGGCTTAGGTTCAAATCAATGCGAAACAAATAGTTTGGATTCAGATTCTTGTAATCAAAATGATTTAGCTTCAACTGCATGCGAATCAAACGAGTTAGCTTCAAATTCAAGAGAAACACATGATTTAACTTCAAATCAATGCGAAGGAGAAGTCTTAGCATCAAATTCATGCGAAACAAATGATTTACCTTCAAATACTTGCGATAAACATGATTTAGCTTCAACTGCGTGCGAATCAAACGAATTAGCTTCAAATCCAAGGGAAACACATGGTTTAACTTCAAATCAATGCGAAGTAGTAGGCTTAGCTTCAAAACAATGCGAAACAAATGTTTTGGGTTCAGATACTTGTGAACAAAATGATTTAGCTTCAACTGCATGCGAATCAAACGAGTTAGCTTCAAATTCAAGAGAAACACATGATTTAACTTCAAATCAATGCGAAGTAGGAGGCTTAGCTTCAAATCAATGCGAAACAAATGGTTTGGATTCAGATACTTGTGATCAAAATGATTTAGCTTCAACTGCATGCGAATCAAACGACTTAGCTTCAAATTCAAGAGAAACACATGAATTAACTTCAAATCAATGCGAAGTAGTAGGCTTAGCTTCAAATCCATGTGAAACAAATGATTTACCTTCAAAAATCTGCGGTTTAAATGAAATAGCTTCAAATGCAGGCGAAACAAACGAGTTAGCTTCAAATGCAAGCGAAACAAACGAGTTAGCTTCAAATCCATGCGAAGTAGAAGGCTTAGCTTCAAATCCATGTGAAACAAATGGTTTAGCTTCAAATACTTCTGATAAACACGATTTAGAGTCAATTGCATGCGAATGGAACGAGTTAGCTTCAAATCCCAGGGAAACACATGATTTAACTTCAAATCAATGCGAAGTAGGAGGCTTAGGTTCAAATCAATGCGAAACAAATAGTTTGGATTCAGATACTTGTGATCAAAATGATTTAGCTTCAACTGCATGCGAATCAAACGAGTTAGCTTCAAATTCAAGAGAAACACATGATTTAACTTCAAATCAATGCGAAGGAGAAGTCTTAGCATCAAATTCATGCGAAACAAATGATTTACCTTCAAATACTTGCGATAAACATGATTTAGCTTCAACTGCGTGCGAATCAAACGACTTAGCTTCAAATCCAAGGGAAACACATGGTTTAACTTCAAATCAATGCGAAGTAGTAGGCTTAGCTTCAAAACAATGCGAAACAAATGTTTTGGGTTCAGATACTTGTGATCAAAATGATTTAGCTTCAACTGCATGCGAAACAAACGAGTTAGCTTCAAATTCAAGAGAAACACATGATTTAACTTCAAATCAATGCGAAGTAGTAGGCTTAGCTTCAAATCAATGCGAAACAAATGAATTAACTTCAAATACCTGCGGTTTAAATGAAATAGCTTCAAATGCAGGCGAAACAAACGAGTTAGCTTCACATCCATGCGAAGCATATGAGTTAGCTTCAAATCAATGCGAAGAAGGAGGCTTAGCTTCAAATCCATGTGAAAGAAATGGTTTAGCTTCAAATACTTCTGATAAACACGATTTAGAGTCAATTGCATGCGAATGGAACGAGTTAGCTTCAAATCCCAGGGAAACACATGATTTAACTTCAAATCAATGCGAAGTAGGAGGCTTAGGTTCAAATCAATGCGAAACAAATAGTTTGGATTCAGATTCTTGTGATCAAAATGATTTAGCTTCAACTGCATGCGAATCAAACGAGTTAGCTTCAAATTCAAGAGAAACACATGATTTAACTTCAAATCAATGCGAAGGAGAAGTCTTAGCATCAAATTCATGCGAAACAAATGATTTACCTTCAAATACTTGCGATAAACATGATTTAGCTTCAACTGCGTGCGAATCAAACGAATTAGCTTCAAATCCAAGGGAAACACATGGTTTAACTTCAAATCAATGCGAAGTAGTAGGCTTAGCTTCAAAACAATGCGAAACAAATGTTTTGGGTTCAGATACTTGTGAAGAAAATGATTTAGCTTCAACTGCATGCGAATCAAACGAGTTAGCTTCAAATTCAAGAGAAACACATGATTTAACTTCAAATCAATGCGAAGTAGGAGGCTTAGCTTCAAATCAATGCGAAACAAATGGTTTGGATTCAGATACTTGTGATCAAAATGATTTAGCTTCAACTGCATGCGAATCAAACGACTTAGCTTCAAATTCAAGAGAAACACATGAATTAACTTCAAATCACTGCGAAGTAGTAGGCTTAGCTTCAAATCCATGTGAAACAAATGATTTACCTTCAAAAATCTGCGGTTTAAATGAAATAGCTTCAACTGCATGCGAATCAAACGAGTTAGCTTCAAATTCAAGAGAAACACATGATTTAACTTCAAATCAATGCGAAGGAGAAGTCTTAGCATCAAATTCATGCGAAACAAATGATTTACCTTCAAATACTTGCGATAAACATGATTTAGCTTCAACTGCGTGCGAATCAAACGAATTAGCTTCAAATCCAAGGGAAACACATGGTTTAACTTCAAATCAATGCGAAGTAGTAGGCTTAGCTTCAAAACAATGCGAAACAAATGTTTTGGGTTCAGATACTTGTGAACAAAATGATTTAGCTTCAACTGCATGCGAATCAAACGAGTTAGCTTCAAATTCAAGAGAAACACATGATTTAACTTCAAATCAATGCGAAGTAGGAGGCTTAGCTTCAAATCAATGCGAAACAAATGGTTTGGATTCAGATACTTGTGATCAAAATGATTTAGCTTCAACTGCATGCGAATCAAACGACTTAGCTTCAAATCCAAGGGAAACACATGGTTTAACTTCAAATCAATGCGAAGTAGTAGGCTTAGCTTCAAAACAATGCGAAACAAATGTTTTGGGTTCAGATACTTGTGAACAAAATGATTTAGCTTCAACTGCATGCGAATCAAACGAGTTAGCTTCAAATTCAAGAGAAACACATGATTTAACTTCAAATCAATGCGAAGTAGGAGGCTTAGCTTCAAATCAATGCGAAACAAATGGTTTGGATTCAGATACTTGTGATCAAAATGATTTAGCTTCAACTGCATGCGAATCAAACGACTTAGCTTCAAATTCAAGGGAAACACATGATTTAACTTCAAATCAATGCAAAGTAGTAGACTTAGCTTCAAATCAATGCGAAACAAATGGTTTAGCTTCAAATACTTGTTATAAACATGATTTAGTTTCAACTGCATACGAATCGAACGAGTTCGCTTCAAATTCAAGAGAAACACATGAATTAAATTCAAATCAATGCGAAGTAGTAGGCTTAGCTTCAAATCAATGCGAAACAAATGAATTACCTTCAAATATCTGCGGTTTAAATGAAATAGCTTCAAATGCAGGCGAAACAAACGAGTTAGCTTCAAATCCATGCGAAGCACATGAGTTAGCTTCAAATCAATGCGAAGTAGAAGGCTTAGCTTCAAATCCATGTGAAACAAATGGTTTAGCTTCAAATACTTCTGATAAACACGATTTAGAGTCAATTGCATGCGAATGGAACGAGTTAGCTTCAAATCCCAGGGAAACACATGATTTAACTTCAAATCAATGCGAAGTAGGAGGCTTAGGTTCAAATCAATGCGAAACAAATAGTTTGGATTCAGATACTTGTGATCAAAATGATTTAGCTTCAACTGCATGCGAATCAAACGAGTTAGCTTCAAATTCAAGAGAAACACATGATTTAACTTCAAATCAATGCGAAGGAGAAGTCTTAGCATCAAATTCATGCGAAACAAATGATTTACCTTCAAATACTTGCGATAAACATGATTTAGCTTCAACTGCGTGCGAATCAAACGACTTAGCTTCAAATCCAAGGGAAACACATGGTTTAACTTCAAATCAATGCGAAGTAGTAGGCTTAGCTTCAAAACAATGCGAAACAAATGTTTTGGGTTCAGATACTTGTGAACAAAATGATTTAGCTTCAACTGCATGCGAATCAAACGAGTTAGCTTCAAATTCAAGAGAAACACATGATTTAACTTCAAATCAATGCGAAGTAGGAGGCTTAGCTTCAAATCAATGCGAAACAAATGGTTTGGATTCAGATACATGTGATAAACATGGTTTAGCTTCAACTGCATGCGATTAAAACGAGATAGCTTCAAATCCAAGAGAAACACATGATACTAACTTCAAATCAATGCGAAGTAGAAGGCTTAGCTTCAAATCCATGCGAAACAAATGAATTTCCTTCAAATACCTGGGGTTTAAATGAAATAGCTTCAAATGCAAGCGAAACAAACGAGTTAGCTTCAAATCCATGCGAAGCACATGATTTAGCATCAAATCAATATGAAGTAGAAGGCTTAACTTCAAATCCATGTGAAAGAAATGGTTTAGCTTCAAATACTTCTGATAAACACGATTTAGAGTCAATTGCATGCGAATGGAACGAGTTAGCTTCAAATCCCAGGGAAACACATGATTTAACTTCAAATCAATGCGAAGTAGGAGGCTTAGGTTCAAATCAATGCGAAACAAATAGTTTGGATTCAGATTCTTGTGATCAAAATGATTTAGCTTCAACTGCATGCGAATCAAACGAGTTAGCTTCAAATTCAAGAGAAACACATGATTTAACTTCAAATCAATGCGAAGGAGAAGTCTTAGCATCAAATTCATGCGAAACAAATGATTTACCTTCAAATACTTGCGATAAACATGATTTAGCTTCAACTGCGTGCGAATCAAACGAATTAGCTTCAAATCCAAGGGAAACACATGGTTTAACTTCAAATCAATGCGAAGTAGTAGGCTTAGCTTCAAAACAATGCGAAACAAATGTTTTGGGTTCAGATACTTGTGAAGAAAATGATTTAGCTTCAACTGCATGCGAATCAAACGAGTTAGCTTCAAATTCAAGAGAAACACATGATTTAACTTCAAATCAATGCGAAGTAGGAGGCTTAGCTTCAAATCAATGCGAAACAAATGGTTTGGATTCAGATACTTGTGATCAAAATGATTTAGCTTCAACTGCATGCGAATCAAACGACTTAGCTTCAAATTCAAGAGAAACACATGAATTAAATTCAAATCACTGCGAAGTAGTAGGCTTAGCTTCAAATCCATGTGAAACAAATGATTTACCTTCAAAAATCTGCGGTTTAAATGAAATAGCTTCAAATGCAGGCGAAACAAACGAGTTAGCTTCAAATGCAAGCGAAACAAACGAGTTAGCTTCAAATCCATGCGAAGTAGAAGGCTTAGCTTCAAATCCATGTGAAACAAATGGTTTAGCTTCAAATACTTCTGATAAACACGATTTAGAGTCAATTGCATGCGAATGGAACGAGTTAGCTTCAAATCCCAGGGAAACACATGATTTAACTTCAAATCAATGCGAAGTAGGAGGCTTAGGTTCAAATCAATGCGAAACAAATAGTTTGGATTCAGATACTTGTGATCAAAATGATTTAGCTTCAACTGCATGCGAATCAAACGAGTTAGCTTCAAATTCAAGAGAAACACATGATTTAACTTCAAATCAATGCGAAGGAGAAGTCTTAGCATCAAATTCATGCGAAACAAATGATTTACCTTCAAATACTTGCGATAAACATGATTTAGCTTCAACTGCGTGCGAATCAAACGACTTAGCTTCAAATCCAAGGGAAACACATGGTTTAACTTCAAATCAATGCGAAGTAGTAGGCTTAGCTTCAAAACAATGCGAAACAAATGTTTTGGGTTCAGATACTTGTGAACAAAATGATTTAGCTTCAACTGCATGCGAATCAAACGAGTTAGCTTCAAATTCAAGAGAAACACATGATTTAACTTCAAATCAATGCGAAGTAGGAGGCTTAGCTTCAAATCAATGCGAAACAAATGGTTTGGATTCAGATACATGTGATAAACATGGTTTAGCTTCAACTGCATGCGATTAAAACGAGATAGCTTCAAATCCAAGAGAAACACATGATACTAACTTCAAATCAATGCGAAGTAGAAGGCTTAGCTTCAAATCCATGCGAAACAAATGAATTTCCTTCAAATACCTGCGGTTTAAATGAAATTGCTTCAAATGCAAGCGAAACAAACGAGTTAGCTTCAAATCCATGCGAAGCACATGATTTAGCATCAAATCAATATGAAGTAGAAGGCTTAACTTCAAATCCATGTGAAAGAAATGGTTTAGCTTCAAATACTTCTGATAAACACGATTTAGAGTCAATTGCATGCGAATGGAACGAGTTAGCTTCAAATCCCAGGGAAACACATGATTTAACTTCAAATCAATGCGAAGTAGGAGGCTTAGCTTCAAATCAATGCGAAACAAATAGTTTGGATTCTGATACTTGTGATCAAAATGATTTAGCTTCAACTGCATGCGAATCAAACGAGTTAGCTTCAAATTCAAGAGAAACACATGATTTAACTTCAAATCAATGCGAAGGAGAAGTCTTAGCATCAAATTCATGCGAAACAAATGATTTACCTTCAAATACTTGCGATAAACATGATTTAGCTTCAACTGCGTGCGAATCAAACGACTTAGCTTCAAATCCAAGGGAAACACATGGTTTAACTTCAAATTAATGCGAAGTAGTAGGCTTAGCTTCAAAACAATGCGAAACAAATGTTTTGTGTTCAGATACTTGCGGTTTAAATGAAATAGCTTCAAATGCAGGCGAAACAAACGAGTTAGCTTCAAGACCATGCGAAACACATGATTCAGCTTCAAATCAATGCAAAGTAGTAGACTTAGCTTCAAATCAATGCGAAACAAATGGTTTAGCTTCAAATACTTGTGATAAACATGATTTAGTTTCAACTGCATACGAATCGAACGAGTTCGCTTCAAATTCAAGAGAAACACATGAATTAACTTCAAATCAATGCGAAGTAGTAGGCTTAGCTTCAAATCAATGCGAAACAAATGAATTACCTTCAAATACCTGCGGTTTAAATGAAATAGCTTCAAATGCAGGCGAAACAAACGAGTTAGCTTCAAATCCATGCGAAGCACATGAGTTAGCTTCAAATCAATGCGAAGTAGAAGGCTTAGCTTCAAATCCATGTGAAACCAATGGTTTAACTTCAAATACTTCTGATAAACACGATTTAGAGTCAATTGCATGCGAATCAAACGAGTTAGCTTCAAATCCCAGGAAAACACATGATTTAACTTCAAATCAATGCGAAGTAGGAGGCTTAGCTTCAAATCCATGCGAAACAAATGATTTACCTTCAAATATCTGCGGTTTAAATGAAATAGCTTCAAATGCAGGCGAAACAAACGAGTTAGCTTCAAATCCATGCGAAGCACATGAGTTAGCTTCAAATCAATGCGAAGTAGAAGGCTTAGCTTCAAATCCATGTGAAACAAATGGTTTAACTTCAAATACTTCTGATAAACACGATTTAGAGTCAATTGCATGCGAATGGAACGAGTTAGCTTCAAATCCCAGGGAAACACATGATTTAACTTCAAATCAATGCGAAGTAGGAGGCTTAGCTTCAAATCTGTGCGAAACAAATGGTTTGGATTCAGATACATGTTATAAACATGGTTTAGCTTCAACTGCATGCGATTAAAACGAGATAGCTTCAAATCCAAGAGAAACCCATGATACTAACTTCAAATCAATGCGAAGTAGAAGGCTTAGCTTCAAATCCATGCGAAACAAATGAATTTCCTTCAAATACCTGCGGTTTAAATGAAATAGCTTCAAATGCAAGCGAAACAAACGAGTTAGCTTCAAATCCATGCGAAGCACATGATTTAGCATCAAATCAATATGAAGTAGAAGGCTTAACTTCAAATCCATGCGAAACAAATGGTTTAGCTTCAAATACTTGTGATAAACATGATTTAGTTTCAACTGCATACGAATCGAACGAGTTCGCTTCAAATTCAAGAGAAACACATGAATTAACTTCAAATCAATGCGAAGTAGTAGGCTTAGCTTCAAATCAATGCGAAACAAATGAATTACCTTCAAATACCTGCGGTTTAAATGAAATAGCTTCAAATGCAGGCGAAACAAACGAGTTAGCTTCACATCCATGCGAAGCATATGAGTTAGCTTCAAATCAATGCGAAGAAGAAGGCTTAGCTTCAAATCCATGTGAAAGAAATGGTTTAGCTTCAAATACTTCTGATAAACACGATTTAGAGTCAATTGCATGCGAATGGAACGAGTTAGCTTCAAATCCCAGGGAAACACATGATTTAACTTCAAATCAATGCGAAGTAGGAGGCTTAGGTTCAAATCAATGCGAAACAAATAGTTTGGATTCAGATTCTTGTGATCAAAATGATTTAGCTTCAACTGCATGCGAATCAAACGAGTTAGCTTCAAATTCAAGAGAAACACATGATTTAACTTCAAATCAATGCGAAGGAGAAGTCTTAGCATCAAATTCATGCGAAACAAATGATTTACCTTCAAATACTTGCGATAAACATGATTTAGCTTCAACTGCGTGCGAATCAAACGAATTAGCTTCAAATCCAAGGGAAACACATGGTTTAACTTCAAATCAATGCGAAGTAGTAGGCTTAGCTTCAAAACAATGCGAAACAAATGTTTTGGGTTCAGATACTTGCGGTTTAAATGAAATAGCTTCAAATGCAGGCGAAACAAACGAGTTAGCTTCAAGACCATGCGAAACACATGATTCAGCTTCAAATCAATGCAAAGTAGTAGACTTAGCTTCAAATCAATGCGAAACAAATGGTTTAGCTTCAAATACTTGTGATAAACATGATTTAGTTTCAACTGCATACGAATCGAACGAGTTCGCTTCAAATTCAAGAGAAACACATGAATTAACTTCAAATCAATGCGAAGTAGTAGGCTTAGCTTCAAATCAATGCGAAACAAATGAATTACCTTCAAATACCTGCGGTTTAAATGAAATAGCTTCAAATGCAGGCGAAACAAACGAGTTAGCTTCACATCCATGCGAAGCATATGAGTTAGCTTCAAATCAATGCGAAGAAGAAGGCTTAGCTTCAAATCCATGTGAAAGAAATGGTTTAGCTTCAAATACTTCTGATAAACACGATTTAGAGTCAATTGCATGCGAATGGAACGAGTTAGCTTCAAATCCCAGGGAAACACATGATTTAACTTCAAATCAATGCGAAGTAGGAGGCTTAGGTTCAAATCAATGCGAAACAAATAGTTTGGATGCAGATTCTTGTGATCAAAATGATTTAGCTTCAACTGCATGCGAATCAAACGAGTTAGCTTCAAATTCAAGAGAAACACATGATTTAACTTCAAATCAATGCGAAGGAGAAGTCTTAGCATCAAATTCATGCGAAACAAATGATTTACCTTCAAATACTTGCGATAAACATGATTTAGCTTCAACTGCGTGCGAATCAAACGAATTAGCTTCAAATCCAAGGGAAACACATGGTTTAACTTCAAATCAATGCGAAGTAGTAGGCTTAGCTTCAAAACAATGCGAAACAAATGTTTTGGGTTCAGATACTTGCGGTTTAAATGAAATAGCTTCAAATGCAGGCGAAACAAACGAGTTAGCTTCAAGACCATGCGAAACACATGATTCAGCTTCAAATCAATGCAAAGTAGTAGACTTAGCTTCAAATCAATGCGAAACAAATGGTTTAGCTTCAAATACTTGTGATAAACATGATTTAGTTTCAACTGCATACGAATCGAACGTGTTCGCTTCAAATTCAAGAGAAACACATGAATTAACTTCAAATCAATGCGAAGTAGTAGGCTTAGCTTCAAATCAATGCGAAACAAATGAATTACCTTCAAATACCTGCGGTTTAAATGAAATAGCTTCAAATGCAGGCGAAACAAACGAGTTAGCTTCACATCCATGCGAAGCATATGAGTTAGCTTCAAATCAATGCGAAGAAGAAGGCTTAGCTTCAAATCCATGTGAAAGAAATGGTTTAGCTTCAAATACTTCTGATAAACACGATTTAGAGTCAATTGCATGCGAATGGAACGAGTTAGCTTCAAATCCCAGGGAAACACATGATTTAACTTCAAATCAATGCGAAGTAGGAGGCTTAGGTTCAAATCAATGCGAAACAAATAGTTTGGATTCAGATTCTTGTGATCAAAATGATTTAGCTTCAACTGCATGCGAATCAAACGAGTTAGCTTCAAATTCAAGAGAAACACATGATTTAACTTCAAATCAATGCGAAGGAGAAGTCTTAGCATCAAATTCATGCGAAACAAATGATTTACCTTCAAATACTTGCGATAAACATGATTTAGCTTCAACTGCGTGCGAATCAAACGAATTAGCTTCAAATCCAAGGGAAACACATGGTTTAACTTCAAATCAATGCGAAGTAGTAGGCTTAGCTTCAAAACAATGCGAAACAAATGTTTTGGGTTCAGATACTTGTGAACAAAATGATTTAGCTTCAACTGCATGCGAATCAAACGAGTTAGCTTCAAATTCAAGAGAAACACATGATTTAACTTCAAATCAATGCGAAGTAGGAGGCTTAGCTTCAAATCAATGCGAAACAAATGGTTTGGATTCAGATACTTGTGATCAAAATGATTTAGCTTCAACTGCATGCGAATCAAACGACTTAGCTTCAAATTCAAGGGAAACACATGATTTAACTTCAAATCAATGCAAAGTAGTAGACTTAGCTTCAAATCAATGCGAAACAAATGGTTTAGCTTCAAATACTTGTTATAAACATGATTTAGTTTCAACTGCATACGAATCGGACGAGTTCGCTTCAAATTCAAGAGAAACACATGAATTAAATTCAAATCAATGCGAAGTAGTAGTCTTAGCTTCAAATCAATGCGAAACAAATGAATTACCTTCAAATATCTGCGGTTTAAATGAAATAGCTTCAAATGCAGGCGAAACAAACGAGTTAGCTTCAAATCCATGCGAAGCACATGAGTTAGCTTCAAATCAATGCGAAGTAGAAGGCTTAGCTTCAAATCCATGTGAAACCAATGGTTTAACTTCAAATACTTCTGATAAACACGATTTAGAGTCAATTGCATGCGAATGGAACGAGTTAGCTTCAAATCCCAGGGAAACACATGATTTAACTTCAAATCAATGCGAAGTAGGAGGCTTAGCTTCAAATCTGTGCGAAACAAATGGTTTGGATTCAGATACATGTGATAAACATGGTTTAGCTTCAACTGCATGCGATTAAAACGAGATAGCTTCAAATCCAAGAGAAACACATGATATTAACTTCAAATCAATGCGAAGTAGAAGGCTTAGCTTCAAATCCATGCGAAACAAATGAATTTCCTTCAAATACCTGCGGTTTAAATGAAATAGCTTCAAATGCAGGCGAAACAAACGAGTTAGCTTCAAATCCATGCGAAGCACATGATTTAGCATCAAATCAATATGAAGTAGAAGGCTTAACTTCAAATCCATGCGAAACAAATTTTTTAGCTTCAAATACTTGTGATAAACACGATTTAGAGTCAACTGCATGCGAATGGAACGAGTTAGCTTCAAATCCCAGGGAAACACATGATTTAACTTCAAATCAATGCGAAGTAGGAGGCTTAGCTTCAAATCAATGCGAAACAAATAGTTTGGATTCTGATACTTGTGATCAAAATGATTTAGCTTCAACTGCATGCGAATCAAACGAGTTAGCTTCAAATTCAGGAGAAACACATGATTTAACTTCAAATCAATGCGAAGGAGAAGTCTTAGCATCAAATTCATGCGAAACAAATGATTTACCTTCAAATACTTGCGATAAACATGATTTAGCTTCAACTGCGTGCGAATCAAACGACTTAGCTTCAAATCCAAGGGAAACACATGGTTTAACTTCAAATTAATGCGAAGTAGTAGGCTTAGCTTCAAAACAATGCGAAACAAATGTTTTGGGTTCAGATACTTGCGGTTTAAATGAAATAGCTTCAAATGCAGGCGAAACAAACGAGTTAGCTTCAAGACCATGCGAAACACATGATTCAGCTTCAAATCAATGCAAAGTAGTAGACTTAGCTTCAAATCAATGCGAAACAAATGGTTTAGCTTCAAATACTTGTGATAAACATGATTTAGTTTCAACTGCATACGAATCGAACGAGTTCGCTTCAAATTCAAGAGAAACACATGAATTAACTTCAAATCAATGCGAAGTAGTAGGCTTAGCTTCAAATCAATGCGAAACAAATGAATTACCTTCAAATACCTGCGGTTTAAATGAAATAGCTTCAAATGCAGGCGAAACAAACGAGTTAGCTTCACATCCATGCGAAGCATATGAGTTAGCTTCAAATCAATGCGAAGAAGAAGGCTTAGCTTCAAATCCATGTGAAAGAAATGGTTTAGCTTCAAATACTTCTGATAAACACGATTTAGAGTCAATTGCATGCGAATGGAACGAGTTAGCTTCAAATCCCAGGGAAACACATGATTTAACTTCAAATCAATGCGAAGTAGGAGGCTTAGGTTCAAATCAATGCGAAACAAATAGTTTGGATTCAGATTCTTGTGATCAAAATGATTTAGCTTCAACTGCATGCGAATCAAACGAGTTAGCTTCAAATTCAAGAGAAACACATGATTTAACTTCAAATCAATGCGAAGTAGGAGGCTTAGGTTCAAATCAATGCGAAACAAATAGTTTGGATTCAGATTCTTGTGATCAAAATGATTTAGCTTCAACTGCATGCGAATCAAACGAGTTAGCTTCAAATTCAAGAGAAACACATGATTTAACTTCAAATCAATGCGAAGGAGAAGTCTTAGCATCAAATTCATGCGAAACAAATGATTTACCTTCAAATACTTGCGATAAACATGATTTAGCTTCAACTGCGTGCGAATCAAACGAATTAGCTTCAAATCCAAGGGAAACACATGGTTTAACTTCAAATCAATGCGAAGTAGTAGGCTTAGCTTCAAAACAATGCGAAACAAATGTTTTGGGTTCAGATACTTGCGGTTTAAATGAAATAGCTTCAAATGCAGGCGAAACAAACGAGTTAGCTTCAAGACCATGCGAAACACATGATTCAGCTTCAAATCAATGCAAAGTAGTAGACTTAGCTTCAAATCAATGCGAAACAAATGGTTTAGCTTCAAATACTTGTGATAAACATGATTTAGTTTCAACTGCATACGAATCGAACGTGTTCGCTTCAAATTCAAGAGAAACACATGAATTAACTTCAAATCAATGCGAAGTAGTAGGCTTAGCTTCAAATCAATGCGAAACAAATGAATTACCTTCAAATACCTGCGGTTTAAATGAAATAGCTTCAAATGCAGGCGAAACAAACGAGTTAGCTTCACATCCATGCGAAGCATATGAGTTAGCTTCAAATCAATGCGAAGAAGAAGGCTTAGCTTCAAATCCATGTGAAAGAAATGGTTTAGCTTCAAATACTTCTGATAAACACGATTTAGAGTCAATTGCATGCGAATGGAACGAGTTAGCTTCAAATCCCAGGGAAACACATGATTTAACTTCAAATCAATGCGAAGTAGGAGGCTTAGGTTCAAATCAATGCGAAACAAATAGTTTGGATTCAGATTCTTGTGATCAAAATGATTTAGCTTCAACTGCATGCGAATCAAACGAGTTATCTTCAAATTCAAGAGAAACACATGATTTAACTTCAAATCAATGCGAAGGAGAAGTCTTAGCATCAAATTCATGCGAAACAAATGATTTACCTTCAAATACTTGCGATAAACATGATTTAGCTTCAACTGCGTGCGAATCAAACGAATTAGCTTCAAATCCAAGGGAAACACATGGTTTAACTTCAAATCAATGCGAAGTAGTAGGCTTAGCTTCAAAACAATGCGAAACAAATGTTTTGGGTTCAGATACTTGTGAACAAAATGATTTAGCTTCAACTGCATGCGAATCAAACGAGTTAGCTTCAAATTCAAGAGAAACACATGATTTAACTTCAAATCAATGCGAAGTAGGAGGCTTAGCTTCAAATCAATGCGAAACAAATGGTTTGGATTCAGATACTTGTGATCAAAATGATTTAGCTTCAACTGCATGCGAATCAAACGACTTAGCTTCAAATTCAAGGGAAACACATGATTTAACTTCAAATCAATGCAAAGTAGTAGACTTAGCTTCAAATCAATGCGAAACAAATGGTTTAGCTTCAAATACTTGTTATAAACATGATTTAGTTTCAACTGCATACGAATCGGACGAGTTCGCTTCAAATTCAAGAGAAACACATGAATTAAATTCAAATCAATGCGAAGTAGTAGTCTTAGCTTCAAATCAATGCGAAACAAATGAATTACCTTCAAATATCTGCGGTTTAAATGAAATAGCTTCAAATGCAGGCGAAACAAACGAGTTAGCTTCAAATCCATGCGAAGCACATGAGTTAGCTTCAAATCAATGCGAAGTAGAAGGCTTAGCTTCAAATCCATGTGAAACCAATGGTTTAACTTCAAATACTTCTGATAAACACGATTTAGAGTCAATTGCATGCGAATGGAACGAGTTAGCTTCAAATCCCAGGGAAACACATGATTTAACTTCAAATCAATGCGAAGTAGGAGGCTTAGCTTCAAATCTGTGCGAAACAAATGGTTTGGATTCAGATACATGTGATAAACATGGTTTAGCTTCAACTGCATGCGATTAAAACGAGATAGCTTCAAATCCAAGAGAAACACATGATATTAACTTCAAATCAATGCGAAGTAGAAGGCTTAGCTTCAAATCCATGCGAAACAAATGAATTTCCTTCAAATACCTGCGGTTTAAATGAAATAGCTTCAAATGCAGGCGAAACAAACGAGTTAGCTTCAAATCCATGCGAAGCACATGATTTAGCATCAAATCAATATGAAGTAGAAGGCTTAACTTCAAATCCATGCGAAACAAATTTTTTAGCTTCAAATACTTGTGATAAACACGATTTAGAGTCAACTGCATGCGAATGGAACGAGTTAGCTTCAAATCCCAGGGAAACACATGATTTAACTTCAAATCAATGCGAAGTAGGAGGCTTAGCTTCAAATCAATGCGAAACAAATAGTTTGGATTCTGATACTTGTGATCAAAATGATTTAGCTTCAACTGCATGCGAATCAAACGAGTTAGCTTCAAATTCAGGAGAAACACATGATTTAACTTCAAATCAATGCGAAGGAGAAGTCTTAGCATCAAATTCATGCGAAACAAATGATTTACCTTCAAATACTTGCGATAAACATGATTTAGCTTCAACTGCGTGCGAATCAAACGACTTAGCTTCAAATCCAAGGGAAACACATGGTTTAACTTCAAATTAATGCGAAGTAGTAGGCTTAGCTTCAAAACAATGCGAAACAAATGTTTTGGGTTCAGATACTTGCGGTTTAAATGAAATAGCTTCAAATGCAGGCGAAACAAACGAGTTAGCTTCAAGACCATGCGAAACACATGATTCAGCTTCAAATCAATGCAAAGTAGTAGACTTAGCTTCAAATCAATGCGAAACAAATGGTTTAGCTTCAAATACTTGTGATAAACATGATTTAGTTTCAACTGCATACGAATCGAACGAGTTCGCTTCAAATTCAAGAGAAACACATGAATTAACTTCAAATCAATGCGAAGTAGTAGGCTTAGCTTCAAATCAATGCGAAACAAATGAATTACCTTCAAATACCTGCGGTTTAAATGAAATAGCTTCAAATGCAGGCGAAACAAACGAGTTAGCTTCACATCCATGCGAAGCATATGAGTTAGCTTCAAATCAATGCGAAGAAGAAGGCTTAGCTTCAAATCCATGTGAAAGAAATGGTTTAGCTTCAAATACTTCTGATAAACACGATTTAGAGTCAATTGCATGCGAATGGAACGAGTTAGCTTCAAATCCCAGGGAAACACATGATTTAACTTCAAATCAATGCGAAGTAGGAGGCTTAGGTTCAAATCAATGCGAAACAAATAGTTTGGATGCAGATTCTTGTGATCAAAATGATTTAGCTTCAACTGCATGCGAATCAAACGAGTTAGCTTCAAATTCAAGAGAAACACATGATTTAACTTCAAATCAATGCGAAGGAGAAGTCTTAGCATCAAATTCATGCGAAACAAATGATTTACCTTCAAATACTTGCGATAAACATGATTTAGCTTCAACTGCGTGCGAATCAAACGAATTAGCTTCAAATCCAAGGGAAACACATGGTTTAACTTCAAATCAATGCGAAGTAGTAGGCTTAGCTTCAAAACAATGCGAAACAAATGTTTTGGGTTCAGATACTTGCGGTTTAAATGAAATAGCTTCAAATGCAGGCGAAACAAACGAGTTAGCTTCAAGACCATGCGAAACACATGATTCAGCTTCAAATCAATGCAAAGTAGTAGACTTAGCTTCAAATCAATGCGAAACAAATGGTTTAGCTTCAAATACTTGTGATAAACATGATTTAGTTTCAACTGCATACGAATCGAACGTGTTCGCTTCAAATTCAAGAGAAACACATGAATTAACTTCAAATCAATGCGAAGTAGTAGGCTTAGCTTCAAATCAATGCGAAACAAATGAATTACCTTCAAATACCTGCGGTTTAAATGAAATAGCTTCAAATGCAGGCGAAACAAACGAGTTAGCTTCACATCCATGCGAAGCATATGAGTTAGCTTCAAATCAATGCGAAGAAGAAGGCTTAGCTTCAAATCCATGTGAAAGAAATGGTTTAGCTTCAAATACTTCTGATAAACACGATTTAGAGTCAATTGCATGCGAATGGAACGAGTTAGCTTCAAATCCCAGGGAAACACATGATTTAACTTCAAATCAATGCGAAGTAGGAGGCTTAGGTTCAAATCAATGCGAAACAAATAGTTTGGATTCAGATTCTTGTGATCAAAATGATTTAGCTTCAACTGCATGCGAATCAAACGAGTTAGCTTCAAATTCAAGAGAAACACATGATTTAACTTCAAATCAATGCGAAGGAGAAGTCTTAGCATCAAATTCATGCGAAACAAATGATTTACCTTCAAATACTTGCGATAAACATGATTTAGCTTCAACTGCGTGCGAATCAAACGAATTAGCTTCAAATCCAAGGGAAACACATGGTTTAACTTCAAATCAATGCGAAGTAGTAGGCTTAGCTTCAAAACAATGCGAAACAAATGTTTTGGGTTCAGATACTTGTGAACAAAATGATTTAGCTTCAACTGCATGCGAATCAAACGAGTTAGCTTCAAATTCAAGAGAAACACATGATTTAACTTCAAATCAATGCGAAGTAGGAGGCTTAGCTTCAAATCAATGCGAAACAAATGGTTTGGATTCAGATACTTGTGATCAAAATGATTTAGCTTCAACTGCATGCGAATCAAACGACTTAGCTTCAAATTCAAGGGAAACACATGATTTAACTTCAAATCAATGCAAAGTAGTAGACTTAGCTTCAAATCAATGCGAAACAAATGGTTTAGCTTCAAATACTTGTTATAAACATGATTTAGTTTCAACTGCATACGAATCGGACGAGTTCGCTTCAAATTCAAGAGAAACACATGAATTAAATTCAAATCAATGCGAAGTAGTAGTCTTAGCTTCAAATCAATGCGAAACAAATGAATTACCTTCAAATATCTGCGGTTTAAATGAAATAGCTTCAAATGCAGGCGAAACAAACGAGTTAGCTTCAAATCCATGCGAAGCACATGAGTTAGCTTCAAATCAATGCGAAGTAGAAGGCTTAGCTTCAAATCCATGTGAAACCAATGGTTTAACTTCAAATACTTCTGATAAACACGATTTAGAGTCAATTGCATGCGAATGGAACGAGTTAGCTTCAAATCCCAGGGAAACACATGATTTAACTTCAAATCAATGCGAAGTAGGAGGCTTAGCTTCAAATCTGTGCGAAACAAATGGTTTGGATTCAGATACATGTGATAAACATGGTTTAGCTTCAACTGCATGCGATTAAAACGAGATAGCTTCAAATCCAAGAGAAACACATGATATTAACTTCAAATCAATGCGAAGTAGAAGGCTTAGCTTCAAATCCATGCGAAACAAATGAATTTCCTTCAAATACCTGCGGTTTAAATGAAATAGCTTCAAATGCAGGCGAAACAAACGAGTTAGCTTCAAATCCATGCGAAGCACATGATTTAGCATCAAATCAATATGAAGTAGAAGGCTTAACTTCAAATCCATGCGAAACAAATTTTTTAGCTTCAAATACTTGTGATAAACACGATTTAGAGTCAACTGCATGCGAATGGAACGAGTTAGCTTCAAATCCCAGGGAAACACATGATTTAACTTCAAATCAATGCGAAGTAGGAGGCTTAGGTTCAAATCAATGCGAAACAAATAGTTTGGATTCAGATTCTTGTGATCAAAATGATTTAGCTTCAACTGCATGCGAATCAAACGAGTTAGCTTCAAATTCAAGAGAAACACATGATTTAACTTCAAATCAATGCGAAGTAGGAGGCTTAGGTTCAAATCAATGCGAAACAAATAGTTTGGATTCAGATTCTTGTGATCAAAATGATTTAGCTTCAACTGCATGCGAATCAAACGAGTTAGCTTCAAATTCAAGAGAAACACATGATTTAACTTCAAATCAATGCGAAGGAGAAGTCTTAGCATCAAATTCATGCGAAACAAATGATTTACCTTCAAATACTTGCGATAAACATGATTTAGCTTCAACTGCGTGCGAATCAAACGAATTAGCTTCAAATCCAAGGGAAACACATGGTTTAACTTCAAATCAATGCGAAGTAGTAGGCTTAGCTTCAAAACAATGCGAAACAAATGTTTTGGGTTCAGATACTTGCGGTTTAAATGAAATAGCTTCAAATGCAGGCGAAACAAACGAGTTAGCTTCAAGACCATGCGAAACACATGATTCAGCTTCAAATCAATGCAAAGTAGTAGACTTAGCTTCAAATCAATGCGAAACAAATGGTTTAGCTTCAAATACTTGTGATAAACATGATTTAGTTTCAACTGCATACGAATCGAACGTGTTCGCTTCAAATTCAAGAGAAACACATGAATTAACTTCAAATCAATGCGAAGTAGTAGGCTTAGCTTCAAATCAATGCGAAACAAATGAATTACCTTCAAATACCTGCGGTTTAAATGAAATAGCTTCAAATGCAGGCGAAACAAACGAGTTAGCTTCACATCCATGCGAAGCATATGAGTTAGCTTCAAATCAATGCGAAGAAGAAGGCTTAGCTTCAAATCCATGTGAAAGAAATGGTTTAGCTTCAAATACTTCTGATAAACACGATTTAGAGTCAATTGCATGCGAATGGAACGAGTTAGCTTCAAATCCCAGGGAAACACATGATTTAACTTCAAATCAATGCGAAGTAGGAGGCTTAGGTTCAAATCAATGCGAAACAAATAGTTTGGATTCAGATTCTTGTGATCAAAATGATTTAGCTTCAACTGCATGCGAATCAAACGAGTTATCTTCAAATTCAAGAGAAACACATGATTTAACTTCAAATCAATGCGAAGGAGAAGTCTTAGCATCAAATTCATGCGAAACAAATGATTTACCTTCAAATACTTGCGATAAACATGATTTAGCTTCAACTGCGTGCGAATCAAACGAATTAGCTTCAAATCCAAGGGAAACACATGGTTTAACTTCAAATCAATGCGAAGTAGTAGGCTTAGCTTCAAAACAATGCGAAACAAATGTTTTGGGTTCAGATACTTGTGAACAAAATGATTTAGCTTCAACTGCATGCGAATCAAACGAGTTAGCTTCAAATTCAAGAGAAACACATGATTTAACTTCAAATCAATGCGAAGTAGGAGGCTTAGCTTCAAATCAATGCGAAACAAATGGTTTGGATTCAGATACTTGTGATCAAAATGATTTAGCTTCAACTGCATGCGAATCAAACGACTTAGCTTCAAATTCAAGGGAAACACATGATTTAACTTCAAATCAATGCAAAGTAGTAGACTTAGCTTCAAATCAATGCGAAACAAATGGTTTAGCTTCAAATACTTGTTATAAACATGATTTAGTTTCAACTGCATACGAATCGGACGAGTTCGCTTCAAATTCAAGAGAAACACATGAATTAAATTCAAATCAATGCGAAGTAGTAGTCTTAGCTTCAAATCAATGCGAAACAAATGAATTACCTTCAAATATCTGCGGTTTAAATGAAATAGCTTCAAATGCAGGCGAAACAAACGAGTTAGCTTCAAATCCATGCGAAGCACATGAGTTAGCTTCAAATCAATGCGAAGTAGAAGGCTTAGCTTCAAATCCATGTGAAACCAATGGTTTAACTTCAAATACTTCTGATAAACACGATTTAGAGTCAATTGCATGCGAATGGAACGAGTTAGCTTCAAATCCCAGGGAAACACATGATTTAACTTCAAATCAATGCGAAGTAGGAGGCTTAGCTTCAAATCTGTGCGAAACAAATGGTTTGGATTCAGATACATGTGATAAACATGGTTTAGCTTCAACTGCATGCGATTAAAACGAGATAGCTTCAAATCCAAGAGAAACACATGATATTAACTTCAAATCAATGCGAAGTAGAAGGCTTAGCTTCAAATCCATGCGAAACAAATGAATTTCCTTCAAATACCTGCGGTTTAAATGAAATAGCTTCAAATGCAGGCGAAACAAACGAGTTAGCTTCAAATCCATGCGAAGCACATGATTTAGCATCAAATCAATATGAAGTAGAAGGCTTAACTTCAAATCCATGCGAAACAAATTTTTTAGCTTCAAATACTTGTGATAAACACGATTTAGAGTCAACTGCATGCGAATGGAACGAGTTAGCTTCAAATCCCAGGGAAACACATGATTTAACTTCAAATCAATGCGAAGTAGGAGGCTTAGCTTCAAATCAATGCGAAACAAATAGTTTGGATTCTGATACTTGTGATCAAAATGATTTAGCTTCAACTGCATGCGAATCAAACGAGTTAGCTTCAAATTCAGGAGAAACACATGATTTAACTTCAAATCAATGCGAAGGAGAAGTCTTAGCATCAAATTCATGCGAAACAAATGATTTACCTTCAAATACTTGCGATAAACATGATTTAGCTTCAACTGCGTGCGAATCAAACGACTTAGCTTCAAATCCAAGGGAAACACATGGTTTAACTTCAAATTAATGCGAAGTAGTAGGCTTAGCTTCAAAACAATGCGAAACAAATGTTTTGGGTTCAGATACTTGCGGTTTAAATGAAATAGCTTCAAATGCAGGCGAAACAAACGAGTTAGCTTCAAGACCATGCGAAACACATGATTCAGCTTCAAATCAATGCAAAGTAGTAGACTTAGCTTCAAATCAATGCGAAACAAATGGTTTAGCTTCAAATACTTGTGATAAACATGATTTAGTTTCAACTGCATACGAATCGAACGAGTTCGCTTCAAATTCAAGAGAAACACATGAATTAACTTCAAATCAATGCGAAGTAGTAGGCTTAGCTTCAAATCAATGCGAAACAAATGAATTACCTTCAAATACCTGCGGTTTAAATGAAATAGCTTCAAATGCAGGCGAAACAAACGAGTTAGCTTCACATCCATGCGAAGCATATGAGTTAGCTTCAAATCAATGCGAAGAAGAAGGCTTAGCTTCAAATCCATGTGAAAGAAATGGTTTAGCTTCAAATACTTCTGATAAACACGATTTAGAGTCAATTGCATGCGAATGGAACGAGTTAGCTTCAAATCCCAGGGAAACACATGATTTAACTTCAAATCAATGCGAAGTAGGAGGCTTAGGTTCAAATCAATGCGAAACAAATAGTTTGGATTCAGATTCTTGTGATCAAAATGATTTAGCTTCAACTGCATGCGAATCAAACGAGTTAGCTTCAAATTCAAGAGAAACACATGATTTAACTTCAAATCAATGCGAAGTAGGAGGCTTAGGTTCAAATCAATGCGAAACAAATAGTTTGGATTCAGATTCTTGTGATCAAAATGATTTAGCTTCAACTGCATGCGAATCAAACGAGTTAGCTTCAAATTCAAGAGAAACACATGATTTAACTTCAAATCAATGCGAAGGAGAAGTCTTAGCATCAAATTCATGCGAAACAAATGATTTACCTTCAAATACTTGCGATAAACATGATTTAGCTTCAACTGCGTGCGAATCAAACGAATTAGCTTCAAATCCAAGGGAAACACATGGTTTAACTTCAAATCAATGCGAAGTAGTAGGCTTAGCTTCAAAACAATGCGAAACAAATGTTTTGGGTTCAGATACTTGCGGTTTAAATGAAATAGCTTCAAATGCAGGCGAAACAAACGAGTTAGCTTCAAGACCATGCGAAACACATGACTCAGCTTCAAATCAATGCAAAGTAGTAGACTTAGCTTCAAATCAATGCGAAACAAATGGTTTAGCTTCAAATTCTTGTGATAAACATGATTTAGTTTCAACTGCATACGAATCGAACGAGTTCGCTTCAAATTCAAGAGAAACACATGAATTAACTTCAAATCAATGCGAAGTAGTAGGCTTAGCTTCAAATCAATGCGAAACAAATGAATTACCTTCAAATACCTGCGGTTTAAATGAAATAGCTTCAAATGCAGGCGAAACAAACGAGTTAGCTTCACATCCATGCGAAGCATATGAGTTAGCTTCAAATCAATGCGAAGAAGAAGGCTTAGCTTCAAATCCATGTGAAAGAAATGGTTTAGCTTCAAATACTTCTGATAAACACGATTTAGAGTCAATTGCATGCGAATGGAACGAGTTAGCTTCAAATCCCAGGGAAACACATGATTTAACTTCAAATCAATGCGAAGTAGGAGGCTTAGGTTCAAATCAATGCGAAACAAATAGTTTGGATTCAGATTCTTGTGATCAAAATGATTTAGCTTCAACTGCATGCGAATCAAACGAGTTAGCTTCAAATTCAAGGGAAACACATGATTTAACTTCAAATCAATGCAAAGTAGTAGACTTAGCTTCAAATCAATGCGAAACAAATGGTTTAGCTTCAAATACTTGTTATAAACATGATTTAGTTTCAACTGCATACGAATCGGACGAGTTCGCTTCAAATTCAAGAGAAACACATGAATTAAATTCAAATCAATGCGAAGTAGTAGTCTTAGCTTCAAATCAATGCGAAACAAATGAATTACCTTCAAATATCTGCGGTTTAAATGAAATAGCTTCAAATGCAGGCGAAACAAACGAGTTAGCTTCAAATCCATGCGAAGCACATGAGTTAGCTTCAAATCAATGCGAAGTAGAAGGCTTAGCTTCAAATCCATGTGAAACCAATGGTTTAACTTCAAATACTTCTGATAAACACGATTTAGAGTCAATTGCATGCGAATGGAACGAGTTAGCTTCAAATCCCAGGGAAACACATGATTTAACTTCAAATCAATGCGAAGTAGGAGGCTTAGCTTCAAATCTGTGCGAAACAAATGGTTTGGATTCAGATACATGTGATAAACATGGTTTAGCTTCAACTGCATGCGATTAAAACGAGATAGCTTCAAATCCAAGAGAAACACATGATATTAACTTCAAATCAATGCGAAGTAGAAGGCTTAGCTTCAAATCCATGCGAAACAAATGAATTTCCTTCAAATACCTGCGGTTTAAATGAAATAGCTTCAAATGCAGGCGAAACAAACGAGTTAGCTTCAAATCCATGCGAAGCACATGATTTAGCATCAAATCAATATGAAGTAGAAGGCTTAACTTCAAATCCATGCGAAACAAATTTTTTAGCTTCAAATACTTCTGATAAACACGATTTAGAGTCAATTGCATGCGAATGGAACGAGTTAGCTTCAAATCCCAGGGAAACACATGATTTAACTTCAAATCAATGCGAAGTAGGAGGCTTAGCTTCAAATCAATGCGAAACAAATAGTTTGGATTCTGATACTTGTGATCAAAATGATTTAGCTTCAACTGCATGCGAATCAAACGAGTTAGCTTCAAATTCAAGAGAAACACATGATTTAACTTCAAATCAATGCGAAGGAGAAGTCTTAGCATCAAATTCATGCGAAACAAATGATTTACCTTCAAATACTTGCGATAAACATGATTTAGCTTCAACTGCGTGCGAATCAAACGACTTAGCTTCAAATCCAAGGGAAACACATGGTTTAACTTCAAATCAATGCGAAGTAGTAGGCTTAGCTTCAAAACAATGCGAAACAAATGTTTTGGGTTCAGATACTTGCGGTTTAAATGAAATAGCTTCAAATGCAGGCGAAACAAACGAGTTAGCTTCAAGACCATGCGAAACACATGATTCAGCTTCAAATCAATGCAAAGTAGTAGACTTAGCGACAAATCAATGCGAAACAAATGGTTTAGCTTCAAATACTTGTGATAAACATGATTTAGTTTCAACTGCATACGAATCGAACGAGTTCGCTTCAAATTCAAGAGAAACACATGAATTAACTTCAAATCAATGCGAAGTAGTAGGCTTAGCTTCAAATCAATGCGAAACAAATGAATTACCTTCAAATACCTGCGGTTTAAATGAAATAGCTTCAAATGCAGGCGAAACAAACGAGTTAGCTTCACATCCATGCGAAGCATATGAGTTAGCTTCAAATCAATGCGAAGAAGAAGGCTTAGCTTCAAATCCATGTGAAAGAAATGGTTTAGCTTCAAATACTTCTGATAAACACGATTTAGAGTCAATGCCATGCGAATGGAACGAGTTAGCTTCAAATCCCAGGGAAACACATGATTTAACTTCAAATCAATGCGAAGTAGGAGGCTTAGGTTCAAATCAATGCGAAACAAATAGTTTGGATTCAGATTCTTGTGATCAAAATGATTTAGCTTCAACTGCATGCGAATCAAACGAGTTAGCTTCAAATTCAAGAGAAACACATGATTTAACTTCAAATCAATGCGAAGGAGAAGTCTTAGCATCAAATTCATGCGAAACAAATGATTTACCTTCAAATACTTGCGATAAACATGATTTAGCTTCAACTGCGTGCGAATCAAACGACTTAGCTTCAAATCCAAGGGAAACACATGGTTTAACTTCAAATCAATGCGAAGTAGTAGGCTTAGCTTCAAAACAATGCGAAACAAATGTTTTGGGTTCAGATACTTGTGAACAAAATGATTTAGCTTCAACTGCATGCGAATCAAACGAGTTAGCTTCAAATTCAAGAGAAACACATGATTTAACTTCAAATCAATGCGAAGGAGAAGTCTTAGCATCAAATTCATGCGAAACAAATGATTTACCTTCAAATACTTGCGATAAACATGATTTAGCTTCAACTGCGTGCGAATCAAACGACTTAGCTTCAAATCCAAGGGAAACACATGGTTTAACTTCAAATCAATGCGAAGTAGTAGGCTTAGCTTCAAAACAATGCGAAACAAATGTTTTGGGTTCAGATACTTGTGAACAAAATGATTTAGCTTCAACTGCATGCGAATCAAACGAGTTAGCTTCAAATTCAAGAGAAACACATGATTTAACTTCAAATCAATGCGAAGTAGGAGGCTTAGCTTCAAATCAATGCGAAACAAATGGTTTGGATTCAGATACTTGTGATCAAAATGATTTAGCTTCAACTGCATGCGAATCAAACGACTTAGCTTCAAATTCAAGAGAAACACATGAATTAACTTCAAATCAATGCGAAGTAGTAGGCTTAGCTTCAAATCCATGTGAAACAAATGATTTACCTTCAAATATCTGCGGTTTAAATGAAATAGCTTCAAATGCAGGCGAAACAAACGAGTTAGCTTCAAATCCATGCGAAGCACATGAGTTAGCTTCAAATCAATGCGAAGTAGAAGGCTTGGCTTCAAATCCATGTGAAACAAATGGTTTAGCTTCAAATACTTCTGATAAACACGATTTAGAGTCAATTCCATGCGAATGGAACGAGTTAGCTTCAAATCCCAGGGAAACACATGATTTAACTTCAAATCAATGCGAAGTAGGAGGCTTAGGTTCAAATCAATGCGAAACAAATAGTTTGGATTCAGATACTTGTGATCAAAATGATTTAGCTTCAACTGCATGCGAATCAAACAAGTTAGCTTCAAATTCAAGAGAAACACATGATTTAACTTCAAATCAATGCGAAGGAGAAGTCTTAGCATCAAATTCATGCGAAACAAATGATTTACCTTCAAATACTTGCGATAAACATGATTTAGCTTCAACTGCGTGCGAATCAAACGACTTAGCTTCAAATCCAAGGGAAACACATGGCTTAACTTCAAATCAATGCGAAGTAGTAGGCTTAGCTTCAAAACAATGCGAAACAAATGTTTTGGGTTCAGATACTTGTGAACAAAATGATTTAGCTTCAACTGCATGCGAATCAAACGAGTTAGATTCAAATTCAAGAGAAACACATGATTTAACTTCAAATCAATGCGAAGTAGGAGGCTTAGCTTCAAATCAATGCGAAACAAATGGTTTGGATTCAGATACTTGTGATCAAAATGATTTAGCTTCAACTGCATGCGAATCAAACGACTTAGCTTCAAATTCAAGGGAAACACATGAATTAACTTCAAATCAATGCGAACAAGGAGGCTTAGCTTCAAATCCATGTGAAACAAATAGTTTAGCTTCAAATACTTCTGATAAACACGATTTAGAGTCAATTGCATGCGAATGGAACGAGTTAGCTTCAAATCCCAGGGAAACACATGATTTAACTTCAAATCAATGCGAAGTAGGAGGCTTAGCTTCAAATCTGTGCGAAACAAATGGTTTGGATTCAGATACATGTGATAAACATGGTTTAGCTTCAACTGCATGCGATTAAAACGAGATAGCTTCAAATCCAAGAGAAACACATGATACTAACTTCAAATCAATGCGAAGTAGAAGGCTTAGCTTCAAATCCATGCGAAACAAATGAATTTCCTTCAAATACTTGCGATAAACATGATTTAGCTTCAACTGCGTGCGAATCAAACGAATTAGCTTCAAATCCAAGGGAAACACATGGTTTAACTTCAAATCAATGCGAAGTAGTAGGCTTAGCTTCAAAACAATGCGAAACAAATGTTTTGGGTTCAGATACTTGCGGTTTAAATGAAATAGCTTCAAATGCAGGCGAAACAAACGAGTTAGCTTCAAGACCATGCGAAACACATGATTCAGCTTCAAATCAGTGCAAAGTAGTAGACTTAGCTTCAAATCAATGCGTAACAAATGGTTTAGCTTCAAATACTTGTGATAAACATGATTTAGTTTCAACTGCATACGAATCGAACGAGTTCGCTTCAAATTCAAGAGAAACACATGAATTAACTTCAAATCAATGCGAAGTAGTAGGCTTAGCTTCAAATCAATGCGAAACAAATGAATTACCTTCAAATACCTGCGGTTTAAATGAAATAGCTTCAAATGCAGGCGAAACAAACGAGTTAGCTTCACATCCATGCGAAGCATATGAGTTAGCTTCAAATCAATGCGAAGAAGAAGGCTTAGCTTCAAATCCATGTGAAAGAAATGGTTTAGCTTCAAATACTTCTGATAAACACGATTTAGAGTCAATTGCATGCGAATGGAGCGAGTTAGCTTCAAATCCCAGGGAAACACATGATTTAACTTCAAATCAATGCGAAGTAGGAGGCTTAGGTTCAAATCAATGCGAAACAAATAGTTTGGATTCAGATTCTTGTGATCAAAATGATTTAGCTTCAACTGCATGCGAATCAAACGAGTTAGCTTCAAATTCAAGAGAAACACATGATTTAACTTCAAATCAATGCGAAGTAGGAGGCTTAGCTTCAAATCAATGCGAAACAAATGGTTTGGATTCAGATACTTGTGATCAAAATGATTTAGCTTCAACTGCATGCGAATCAAACGACTTAGCTTCAAATTCAAGGGAAACACATGATTTAACTTCAAATCAATGCAAAGTAGTAGACTTAGCTTCAAATCAATGCGAAACAAATGGTTTAGCTTCAAATACTTGTTATAAACATGATTTAGTTTCAACTGCATACGAATCGAACGAGTTCGCTTCAAATTCAAGAGAAACACATGAATTAAATTCAAATCAATGCGAAGTAGTAGTCTTAGCTTCAAATCAATGCGAAACAAATGAATTACCTTCAAATATCTGCGGTTTAAATGAAATAGCTTCAAATGCAGGCGAAACAAACGAGTTAGCTTCAAATCCATGCGAAGCACATGAGTTAGCTTCAAATCAATGCGAAGTAGAAGGCTTAGCTTCAAATCCATGTGAAAGAAATGGTTTAGCTTCAAATACTTCTGATAAACACGATTTAGAGTCAATTGCATGCGAATGGAACGAGTTAGCTTCAAATCCCAGGGAAACACATGATTTAACTTCAAATCAATGCGAAGTAGGAGGCTTAGGTTCAAATCAATGCGAAACAAATAGTTTGGATTCAGATACTTGTGATCAAAATGATTTAGCTTCAACTGCATGCGAATCAAACGAGTTAGCTTCAAATTCAAGAGAAACACATGATTTAACTTCAAATCAATGCGAAGGAGAAGTCTTAGCATCAAATTCATGCGAAACAAATGATTTACCTTCAAATACTTGCGATAAACATGATTTAGCTTCAACTGCGTGCGAATCAAACGACTTAGCTTCAAATCCAAGGGAAACACATGGCTTAACTTCAAATCAATGCGAAGTAGTAGGCTTAGCTTCAAAACAATGCGAAACAAAT
Source organism: Megalopta genalis (assembly GCF_051020955.1). Taxonomy (NCBI): domain Eukaryota; kingdom Metazoa; phylum Arthropoda; class Insecta; order Hymenoptera; family Halictidae; genus Megalopta; species Megalopta genalis. The sequence continues at coordinate 143,642 of NW_027476377.1, read as the reverse complement.
GTTTTGGGTTCAGATACTTGTGAACAAAATGATTTAGCTTCAACTGCATGCGAATCAAACGAGTTAGCTTCAAATTCAAGAGAAACACATGATTTAACTTCAAATCAATGCGAAGTAGGAGGCTTAGCTTCAAATCTGTGCGAAACAAATGGTTTGGATTCAGATACATGTGATAAACATGGTTTAGCTTCAACTGCATGCGATTAAAACGAGATAGCTTCAAATCCAAGAGAAACACGCGATATTAACTTCAAATCAATGCGAAGTAGAAGGCTTAGCTTCAAATCCATGCGAAACAAATGAATTTCCTTCAAATACCTGCGGTTTAAATGAAATAGCTTCAAATGAAGGCGAAACAAACGAGTTAGCTTCAAATCCATGCGAAGCACATGATTTAGCATCAAATCAATATGAAGTAGAAGGCTTAACTTCAAATCCATGCGAAACAAATGGTTTAGCTTCAAATACTTGTGATAAACACGATTTACAGTCAACTGCATGCGAATGGAACGAGTTAGCTTCAAATCCCAGGGAAACACATGATTTAACTTCAAATCAATGCGAAGTAGGAGGCTTAGCTTCAAATCTGTGCGAAACAAATGGTTTGGATTCAGATACATGTGATAAACATGGTTTAGCTTCAACTGCATGCGATTAAAACGAGATAGCTTCAAATCCAAGAGAAACACGCGATATTAACTTCAAATCAATGCGAAGTAGAAGGCTTAGCTTCAAATCCATGCGAAACAAATGAATTTCCTTCAAATACCTGCGGTTTAAATGAAATAGCTTCAAATGCAGGAGAAACAAACGAGTTAGCTTCAAATCCATGCGAAGCACATGATTTAGCATCAAATCAATATGAAGTAGAAGGCTTAACTTCAAATCCATGCGAAACAAATGGTTTAGCTTCAAATACTTGTGATAAACACGATTTACAGTCAACTGCATGCGAATGGAACGAGTTAGCTTCAAATCCCAGGGAAACACATGGTTTAACTTCAAATCAATGCGAAGTAGTAGGCTTAGCTTCAAAACAATGCGAAACAAATGTTTTGGGTTCAGATACTTGCGGTTTAAATGAAATAGCTTCAAATGCAGGCGAAACAAACGAGTTAGCTTCAAGACCATGCGAAACACATGATTCAGCTTCAAATCAATGCAAAGTAGTAGACTTAGCTTCAAATCAATGCGAAACAAATGGTTTAGCTTCAAATACTTGTGATAAACATGATTTAGTTTCAACTGCATACGAATCGAACGAGTTCGCTTCAAATTCAAGAGAAACACATGAATTAACTTCAAATCAATGCGAAGTAGTAGGCTTAGCTTCAAATCAATGCGAAACAAATGAATTACCTTCAAATACCTGCGGTTTAAATGAAATAGCTTCAAATGCAGGCGAAACAAACGAGTTAGCTTCACATCCATGCGAAGCATATGAGTTAGCTTCAAATCAATGCGAAGAAGAAGGCTTAGCTTCAAATCAATGCGAAAGTAATGGTTTAGCTTCAAATACTTCTGATAAACACGATTTAGAGTCAATTGCATGCGAATCGAACGAGTTCGCTTCAAATTCAAGAGAAACACATGAATTAACTTCAAATCAATGCGAAGTAGTAGGCTTAGCTTCAAATCAATGCGAAACAAATGAATTACCTTCAAATACCTGCGGTTTAAATGAAATAGCTTCAAATGCAGGCGAAACAAACGAGTTAGCTTCACATCCATGCGAAGCATATGAGTTAGCTTCAAATCAATGCGAAGAAGAAGGCTTAGCTTCAAATCCATGTGAAAGAAATGGTTTAGCTTCAAATACTTCTGATAAACACGATTTAGAGTCAATTGCATGCGAATGGAACGAGTTAGCTTCAAATCCCAGGGAAACACATGATTTAACTTCAAATCAATGCGAAGTAGGAGGCTTAGGTTCAAATCAATGCGAAACAAATAGTTTGGATTCAGATTCTTGTGATCAAAATGATTTAGCTTCAACTGCATGCGAATCAAACGAGTTAGCTTCAAATTCAAGAGAAACACATGATTTAACTTCAAATCAATGCGAAGTAGGAGGCTTAGCTTCAAATCAATGCGAAACAAATGGTTTGGATTCAGATACTTGTGATCAAAATGATTTAGCTTCAACTGCATGCGAATCAAACGACTTAGCTTCAAATTCAAGGGAAACACATGATTTAACTTCAAATCAATGCAAAGTAGTAGACTTAGCTTCAAATCAATGCGAAACAAATGGTTTAGCTTCAAATACTTGTTATAAACATGATTTAGTTTCAACTGCATACGAATCGAACGAGTTCGCTTCAAATTCAAGAGAAACACATGAATTAAATTCAAATCAATGCGAAGTAGTAGTCTTAGCTTCAAATCAATGCGAAACAAATGAATTACCTTCAAATATCTGCGGTTTAAATGAAATAGCTTCAAATGCAGGCGAAACAAACGAGTTAGCTTCAAATCCATGCGAAGCACATGAGTTAGCTTCAAATCAATGCGAAGTAGAAGGCTTAGCTTCAAATCCATGTGAAAGAAATGGTTTAGCTTCAAATACTTCTGATAAACACGATTTAGAGTCAATTGCATGCGAATGGAACGAGTTAGCTTCAAATCCCAGGGAAACACATGATTTAACTTCAAATCAATGCGAAGTAGGAGGCTTAGGTTCAAATCAATGCGAAACAAATAGTTTGGATTCAGATACTTGTGATCAAAATGATTTAGCTTCAACTGCATGCGAATCAAACGAGTTAGCTTCAAATTCAAGAGAAACACATGATTTAACTTCAAATCAATGCGAAGGAGAAGTCTTAGCATCAAATTCATGCGAAACAAATGATTTACCTTCAAATACTTGCGATAAACATGATTTAGCTTCAACTGCGTGCGAATCAAACGACTTAGCTTCAAATCCAAGGGAAACACATGGCTTAACTTCAAATCAATGCGAAGTAGTAGGCTTAGCTTCAAAACAATGCGAAACAAATGTTTTGGGTTCAGATACTTGTGAACAAAATGATTTAGCTTCAACTGCATGCGAATCAAACGAGTTAGCTTCAAATTCAAGAGAAACACATGATTTAACTTCAAATCAATGCGAAGTAGGAGGCTTAGCTTCAAATCTGTGCGAAACAAATGGTTTGGATTCAGATACATGTGATAAACATGGTTTAGCTTCAACTGCATGCGATTAAAACGAGATAGCTTCAAATCCAAGAGAAACACGCGATATTAACTTCAAATCAATGCGAAGTAGAAGGCTTAGCTTCAAATCCATGCGAAACAAATGAATTTCCTTCAAATACCTGCGGTTTAAATGAAATAGCTTCAAATGAAGGCGAAACAAACGAGTTAGCTTCAAATCCATGCGAAGCACATGATTTAGCATCAAATCAATATGAAGTAGAAGGCTTAACTTCAAATCCATGCGAAACAAATGGTTTAGCTTCAAATACTTGTGATAAACACGATTTACAGTCAACTGCATGCGAATGGAACGAGTTAGCTTCAAATCCCAGGGAAACACATGATTTAACTTCAAATCAATGCGAAGTAGGAGGCTTAGCTTCAAATCTGTGCGAAACAAATGGTTTGGATTCAGATACATGTGATAAACATGGTTTAGCTTCAACTGCATGCGATTAAAACGAGATAGCTTCAAATCCAAGAGAAACACGCGATATTAACTTCAAATCAATGCGAAGTAGAAGGCTTAGCTTCAAATCCATGCGAAACAAATGAATTTCCTTCAAATACCTGCGGTTTAAATGAAATAGCTTCAAATGCAGGAGAAACAAACGAGTTAGCTTCAAATCCATGCGAAGCACATGATTTAGCATCAAATCAATATGAAGTAGAAGGCTTAACTTCAAATCCATGCGAAACAAATGGTTTAGCTTCAAATACTTGTGATAAACACGATTTACAGTCAACTGCATGCGAATGGAACGAGTTAGCTTCAAATCCCAGGGAAACACATGGTTTAACTTCAAATCAATGCGAAGTAGTAGGCTTAGCTTCAAAACAATGCGAAACAAATGTTTTGGGTTCAGATACTTGCGGTTTAAATGAAATAGCTTCAAATGCAGGCGAAACAAACGAGTTAGCTTCAAGACCATGCGAAACACATGATTCAGCTTCAAATCAATGCAAAGTAGTAGACTTAGCTTCAAATCAATGCGAAACAAATGGTTTAGCTTCAAATACTTGTGATAAACATGATTTAGTTTCAACTGCATACGAATCGAACGAGTTCGCTTCAAATTCAAGAGAAACACATGAATTAACTTCAAATCAATGCGAAGTAGTAGGCTTAGCTTCAAATCAATGCGAAACAAATGAATTACCTTCAAATACCTGCGGTTTAAATGAAATAGCTTCAAATGCAGGCGAAACAAACGAGTTAGCTTCACATCCATGCGAAGCATATGAGTTAGCTTCAAATCAATGCGAAGAAGAAGGCTTAGCTTCAAATCAATGCGAAAGAAATGGTTTAGCTTCAAATACTTCTGATAAACACGATTTAGAGTCAATTGCATGCGAATCGAACGAGTTCGCTTCAAATTCAAGAGAAACACATGAATTAACTTCAAATCAATGCGAAGTAGTAGGCTTAGCTTCAAATCAATGCGAAACAAATGAATTACCTTCAAATACCTGCGGTTTAAATGAAATAGCTTCAAATGCAGGCGAAACAAACGAGTTAGCTTCACATCCATGCGAAGCATATGAGTTAGCTTCAAATCAATGCGAAGAAGAAGGCTTAGCTTCAAATCCATGTGAAAGAAATGGTTTAGCTTCAAATACTTCTGATAAACACGATTTAGAGTCAATTGCATGCGAATGGAACGAGTTAGCTTCAAATCCCAGGGAAACACATGATTTAACTTCAAATCAATGCGAAGTAGGAGGCTTAGGTTCAAATCAATGCGAAACAAATAGTTTGGATTCAGATTCTTGTGATCAAAATGATTTAGCTTCAACTGCATGCGAATCAAACGAGTTAGCTTCAAATTCAAGAGAAACACATGATTTAACTTCAAATCAATGCGAAGGAGAAGTCTTAGCATCAAATTCACGCGAAACAAATGATTTACCTTCAAATACTTGCGATAAACATGATTTAGCTTCAACTGCGTGCGAATCAAACGAATTAGCTTCAAATCCAAGGGAAACACATGGTTTAACTTCAAATCAATGCGAAGTAGTAGGCTTAGCTTCAAAACAATGCGAAACAAATGTTTTGGGTTCAGATACTTGCGGTTTAAATGAAATAGCTTCAAATGCAGGCGAATCAAACGAGTTAGCTTCAAATTCAAGAGAAACACATGATTTAACTTCAAATCAATGCGAAGTAGGAGGCTTAGCTTCAAATCAATGCGAAACAAATGGTTTGGATTCAGATACTTGTGATCAAAATGATTTAGCTTCAACTGCATGCGAATCAAACGACTTAGCTTCAAATTCAAGGGAAACACATGATTTAACTTCAAATCAATGCAAAGTAGTAGACTTAGCTTCAAATCAATGCGAAACAAATGGTTTAGCTTCAAATACTTGTTATAAACATGATTTAGCTTCAACTGCATGCGAATCAAATGAGTTAGCTTCAAATTCAAGAGAAACACATGATTTAACTTCAAATCAATGCGAAGTAGGAGGCTTAGCTTCAAATCCATGCGAAACAAATGGTTTAGCTTCAAATACTTGTGATAAACACGATTTACAGTCAACTGCATGCGAATGGAACGAGTTAGCTTCAAATCCCAGGGAAACACATGATTTAACTTCAAATCAATGCGAAGTAGGAGGCTTAGCTTCAAATCTGTGCGAAACAAATGGTTTGGATTCAGATACATGTGATAAACATGGTTTAGCTTCAACTGCATGCGATTAAAACGAGATAGCTTCAAATCCAAGAGAAACACGCGATATTAACTTCAAATCAATGCGAAGTAGAAGGCTTAGCTTCAAATCCATGCGAAACAAATGAATTTCCTTCAAATACCTGCGGTTTAAATGAAATAGCTTCAAATGCAGGAGAAACAAACGAGTTAGCTTCAAATCCATGCGAAGCACATGATTTAGCATCAAATCAATATGAAGTAGAAGGCTTAACTTCAAATCCATGCGAAACAAATGGTTTAGCTTCAAATACTTGTGATAAACACGATTTACAGTCAACTGCATGCGAATGGAACGAGTTAGCTTCAAATCCAGGGAAACACATGGTTTAACTTCAAATCAATGCGAAGTAGTAGGCTTAGCTTCAAAACAATGCGAAACAAATGTTTTGGGTTCAGATACTTGCGGTTTAAATGAAATAGCTTCAAATGCAGGCGAAACAAACGAGTTAGCTTCAAGACCATGCGAAACACATGATTCAGCTTCAAATCAATGCAAAGTAGTAGACTTAGCTTCAAATCAATGCGAAACAAATGGTTTAGCTTCAAATACTTGTGATAAACATGATTTAGTTTCAACTGCATACGAATCGAACGAGTTCGCTTCAAATTCAAGAGAAACACATGAATTAACTTCAAATCAATGCGAAGTAGTAGGCTTAGCTTCAAATCAATGCGAAACAAATGAATTACCTTCAAATACCTGCGGTTTAAATGAAATAGCTTCAAATGCAGGCGAAACAAACGAGTTAGCTTCACATCCATGCGAAGCATATGAGTTAGCTTCAAATCAATGCGAAGAAGAAGGCTTAGCTTCAAATCAATGCGAAACAAATGGTTTAGCTTCAAATACTTGTTATAAACATGATTTAGTTTCAACTGCATACGAATCGAACGAGTTCGCTTCAAATTCAAGAGAAACACATGAATTAACTTCAAATCAATGCGAAGTAGTAGGCTTAGCTTCAAATCAATGCGAAACAAATGAATTACCTTCAAATACCTGCGGTTTAAATGAAATAGCTTCAAATGCAGGCGAAACAAACGAGTTAGCTTCACATCCATGCGAAGCATATGAGTTAGCTTCAAATCAATGCGAAGAAGAAGGCTTAGCTTCAAATCCATGTGAAAGAAATGGTTTAGCTTCAAATACTTCTGATAAACACGATTTAGAGTCAATTGCATGCGAATGGAACGAGTTAGCTTCAAATCCCAGGGAAACACATGATTTAACTTCAAATCAATGCGAAGTAGGAGGCTTAGGTTCAAATCAATGCGAAACAAATAGTTTGGATTCAGATTCTTGTGATCAAAATGATTTAGCTTCAACTGCATGCGAATCAAACGAGTTAGCTTCAAATTCAAGAGAAACACATGATTTAACTTCAAATCAATGCGAAGGAGAAGTCTTAGCATCAAATTCACGCGAAACAAATGATTTACCTTCAAATACTTGCGATAAACATGATTTAGCTTCAACTGCGTGCGAATCAAACGAATTAGCTTCAAATCCAAGGGAAACACATGGTTTAACTTCAAATCAATGCGAAGTAGTAGGCTTAGCTTCAAAACAATGCGAAACAAATGTTTTGGGTTCAGATACTTGCGGTTTAAATGAAATAGCTTCAAATGCAGGCGAATCAAACGAGTTAGCTTCAAATTCAAGAGAAACACATGATTTAACTTCAAATCAATGCGAAGTAGGAGGCTTAGCTTCAAAACAATGCGAAACAAATGTTTTGGGTTCAGATACTTGTGAACAAAATGATTTAGCTTCAACTGCATGCGAATCAAACGAGTTAGCTTCAAATTCAAGAGAAACACATGATTTAACTTCAAATCAATGCGAAGTAGGAGGCTTAGCTTCAAATCAATGCGAAACAAATGGTTTGGATTCAGATACTTGTGATCAAAATGATTTAGCTTCAACTGCATGCGAATGAAACGACTTAGCTTCAAATTCAAGGGAAACACATGATTTAACTTCAAATCAATGCAAAGTAGTAGACTTAGCTTCAAATCAATGCGAAACAAATGGTTTAGCTTCAAATACTTGTTATAAACATGATTTAGTTTCAACTGCATACGAATCGAACGAGTTCGCTTCAAATTCAAGAGAAACACATGAATTAAATTCAAATCAATGCGAAGTAGTAGTCTTAGCTTCAAATCAATGCGAAACAAATGAATTACCTTCAAATATCTGCGGTTTAAATGAAATAGCTTCAAATGCAGGCGAAACAAACGAGTTAGCTTCAAATCCATGCGAAGCACATGAGTTAGCTTCAAATCAATGCGAAGTAGAAGGCTTAGCTTCAAATCCATGTGAAACCAATGATTTAACTTCAAATACTTCTGATAAACACGATTTAGAGTCAATTGCATGCGAATGTAACGAGTTAGCTTCAAATCCCAGGGAAACACATGATTTAACTTCAAATCAATGCGAAGTAGGAGGCTTAGCTTCAAATCTGTCCGAAACAAATGGTTTGGATTCAGATACATGTGATAAACATGGTTTAGCTTCAACTGCATGCGATTAAAACGAGATAGCTTCAAATCCAAGAGAAACACATGATATTAACTTCAAATCAATGCGAAGTAGGAGGCTTAGCTTCAAAACAATGCGAAACAAATGAATTTCCTTCAAATACCTGCGGTTTAAATGAAATAGCTTCAAATGCAGGCGAAACAAACGAGTTAGCTTCAAATCCATGCGAAGCACATGATTTAGCATCAAATCAATATGAAGTAGAAGGCTTAACTTCAAATCCATGCGAAACAAATGGTTTAGCTTCAAATACTTGTGATAAACACGATTTAGAGTCAACTGCATGCGAATGGAACGAGTTAGCTTCAAATCCCAGGGAAACACATGATTTAACTTCAAATCAATGCGAAGTAGGAGGCTTAGCTTCAAATCAATGCGAAACAAATAGTTTGGATTCTGATACTTGTGATCAAAATGATTTAGCTTCAACTGCATGCGAATCAAACGAGTTAGCTTCAAATTCAAGAGAAACACATGATTTAACTTCAAATCAATGCGAAGGAGAAGTCTTAGCATCAAATTCATGCGAAACAAATGATTTACCTTCAAATACTTGCGATAAACATGATTTAGCTTCAACTGCGTGCGAATCAAACGACTTAGCTTCAAATCCAAGGGAAACACATGGTTTAACTTCAAATCAATGCGAAGTAGTAGGCTTAGCTTCAAAACAATGCGAAACAAATGTTTTGGGTTCAGATACTTGCGGTTTAAATGAAATAGCTTCAAATGCAGGCGAAACAAACGAGTTAGCTTCAAGACCATGCGAAACACATGATTCAGCTTCAAATCAATGCAAAGTAGTAGACTTAGCTTCAAATCAATGCGAAACAAATGGTTTAGCTTCAAATACTTGTGATAAACATGATTTAGTTTCAACTGCATACGAATCGAACGAGTTCGCTTCAAATTCAAGAGAAACACATGAATTAACTTCAAATCAATGCGAAGTAGTAGGCTTAGCTTCAAATCAATGCGAAACAAATGAATTACCTTCAAATACCTGCGGTTTAAATGAAATAGCTTCAAATGCAGGCGAAACAAACGAGTTAGCTTCACATCCATGCGAAGCATATGAGTTAGCTTCAAATCAATGCGAAGAAGAAGGCTTAGCTTCAAATCCATGTGAAAGAAATGGTTTAGCTTCAAATACTTCTGATAAACACGATTTAGAGTCAATTGCATGCGAATGGAACGAGTTAGCTTCAAATCCCAGGGAAACACATGATTTAACTTCAAATCAATGCGAAGTAGGAGGCTTAGGTTCAAATCAATGCGAAACAAATAGTTTGGATTCAGATTCTTGTGATCAAAATGATTTAGCTTCAACTGCATGCGAATCAAACGAGTTAGCTTCAAATTCAAGAGAAACACATGATTTAACTTCAAATCAATGCGAAGGAGAAGTCTTAGCATCAAATTCATGCGAAACAAATGATTTACCTTCAAATACTTGCGATAAACATGATTTAGCTTCAACTGCGTGCGAATCAAACGACTTAGCTTCAAATCCAAGGGAAACACATGGTTTAACTTCAAATCAATGCGAAGTAGTAGGCTTAGCTTCAAAACAATGCGAAACAAATGTTTTGGGTTCAGATACTTGTGAACAAAATGATTTAGCTTCAACTGCATGCGAATCAAACGAGTTAGCTTCAAATTCAAGAGAAACACATGATTTAACTTCAAATCAATGCGAAGGAGAAGTCTTAGCATCAAATTCATGCGAAACAAATGATTTACCTTCAAATACTTGCGATAAACATGATTTAGCTTCAACTGCGTGCGAATCAAACGACTTAGCTTCAAATCCAAGGGAAACACATGGTTTAACTTCAAATCAATGCGAAGTAGTAGGCTTAGCTTCAAAACAATGCGAAACAAATGTTTTGGGTTCAGATACTTGTGAACAAAATGAATTAGCTTCAACTGCATGCGAATCAAACGAGTTAGCTTCAAATTCAAGAGAAACACATGATTTAACTTCAAATCAATGCGAAGTAGGAGGCTTAGCTTCAAATCAATGCGAAACAAATGGTTTGGATTCAGATACTTGTGATCAAAATGATTTAGCTTCAACTGCATGCGAATCAAACGACTTAGCTTCAAATTCAAGAGAAACACATGAATTAACTTCAAATCAATGCGAAGTAGTAGGCTTAGCTTCAAAACAATGCGAAACAAATGTTTTGGGTTCAGATACTTGTGAACAAAATGATTTAGTTTCAACTGCATGCGAATCAAACGAGTTAGCTTCAAATTCAAGGGAAACACATGATTTAACTTCAAATCAATGCAAAGTAGTAGACTTAGCTTCAAATCAGTGCGAAACAAATGGTTTAGCTTCAAATACTTGTGATAAACATGATTTAGTTTCAACTGCATGCGAATCGAACGAGTTCGCTTCAAATTCAAGAGAATCACATGAGTTAGCTTCAAATCAATGCGAAGTAGAAGGCTTAGCTTCAAATCCATGTGAAACAAATGGTTTAACTTCAAATACTTCTGATAAACACGATTTAGAGTCAATTGCATGCGAATGGAACGAGTTAGCTTCAAATCCCAGGGAAACACATGATTTAACTTCAAATCAATGCGAAGTAGGAGGCTTAGCTTCAAATCTGTGCGAAACAAATGGTTTGGATTCAGATACATGTGATAAACATGGTTTAGCTTCAACTGCATGCGATTAAAACGAGATAGCTTCAAATCCAAGAGAAACACGCGATATTAACTTCAAATCAATGCGAAGTAGAAGGCTTAGCTTCAAATCCATGCGAAACAAATGAATTTCCTTCAAATACCTGCGGTTTAAATGAAATAGCTTCAAATGCAGGCGAAACAAACGAGTTAGCTTCAAATCCATGCGAAGCACATGATTTAGCATCAAATCAATATGAAGTAGAAGGCTTAACTTCAAATCCATGCGAAACAAATGGTTTAGCTTCAAATACTTGTGATAAACACGATTTAGAGTCAACTGCATGCGAATGGAACGAGTTAGCTTCAAATCCCAGGGAAACACATGGTTTAACTTCAAATCAATGCGAAGTAGTAGGCTTAGCTTCAAAACAATGCGAAACAAATGTTTTGGGTTCAGATACTTGCGGTTTAAATGAAATAGCTTCAAATGCAGGCGAAACAAACGAGTTAGCTTCAAGACCATGCGAAACACATGATTCAGCTTCAAATCAATGCAAAGTTGTAGACTTAGCTTCAAATCAATGCGAAACAAATGGTTTAGCTTCAAATACTTGTGATAAACATGATTTAGTTTCAACTGCATACGAATCGAACGAGTTCGCTTCAAATTCAAGAGAAACACATGAATTAACTTCAAATCAATGCGAAGTAGTAGGCTTAGCTTCAAATCAATGCGAAACAAATGAATTACCTTCAAATACCTGCGGTTTAAATGAAATAGCTTCAAATGCAGGCGAAACAAACGAGTTAGCTTCACATCCATGCGAAGCATATGAGTTAGCTTCAAATCAATGCGAAGAAGAAGGCTTAGCTTCAAATCAATGCGAAACAAATGGTTTAGCTTCAAATACTTGTTATAAACATGATTTAGTTTCAACTGCATACGAATCGAACGAGTTCGCTTCAAATTCAAGAGAAACACATGAATTAACTTCAAATCAATGCGATGTAGTAGGCTTAGCTTCAAATCAATGCGAAACAAATGAATTACCTTCAAATACCTGCGGTTTAAATGAAATAGCTTCAAATGCAGGCGAAACAAACGAGTTAGCTTCACATCCATGCGAAGCATATGAGTTAGCTTCAAATCAATGCGAAGAAGAAGGCTTAGCTTCAAATCCATGTGAAAGAAATGGTTTAGCTTCAAATACTTCTGATAAACACGATTTAGAGTCAATTGCATGCGAATGGAACGAGTTAGCTTCAAATCCCAGGGAAACACATGATTTAACTTCAAATCAATGCGAAGTAGGAGGCTTAGGTTCAAATCAATGCGAAACAAATAGTTTGGATTCAGATTCTTGTGATCAAAATGATTTAGCTTCAACTGCATGCGAATCAAACGAGTTAGCTTCAAATTCAAGAGAAACACATGATTTAACTTCAAATCAATGCGAAGTAGGAGGCTTAGCTTCAAATCAATGCGAAACAAATGGTTTGGATTCAGATACTTGTGATCAAAATGATTTAGCTTCAACTGCATGCGAATCAAACGACTTAGCTTCAAATTCAAGGGAAACACATGATTTAACTTCAAATCAATGCAAAGTAGTAGACTTAGCTTCAAATCAATGCGAAACAAATGGTTTAGCTTCAAATACTTGTTATAAACATGATTTAGTTTCAACTGCATACGAATCGAACGAGTTCGCTTCAAATTCAAGAGAAACACATGAATTAAATTCAAATCAATGCGAAGTAGTAGTCTTAGCTTCAAATCAATGCGAAACAAATGAATTACCTTCAAATATCTGCGGTTTAAATGAAATAGCTTCAAATGCAGGCGAAACAAACGAGTTAGCTTCAAATCCATGCGAAGCACATGAGTTAGCTTCAAATCAATGCGAAGTAGAAGGCTTAGCTTCAAATCCATGTGAAAGAAATGGTTTAGCTTCAAATACTTCTGATAAACGCGATTTAGAGTCAATTGCATGCGAATGGAACGAGTTAGCTTCAAATCCCAGGGAAACACATGATTTAACTTCAAATCAATGCGAAGTAGGAGGCTTAGGTTCAAATCAATGCGAAACAAATAGTTTGGATTCAGATACTTGTGATCAAAATGATTTAGCTTCAACTGCATGCGAATCAAACGAGTTAGCTTCAAATTCAAGAGAAACACATGATTTAACTTCAAATCAATGCGAAGGAGAAGTCTTAGCATCAAATTCATGCGAAACAAATGATTTACCTTCAAATACTTGCGATAAACATGATTTAGCTTCAACTGCGTGCGAATCAAACGACTTAGCTTCAAATCCAAGGGAAACACATGGCTTAACTTCAAATCAATGCGAAGTAGTAGGCTTAGCTTCAAAACAATGCGAAACAAATGTTTTGGGTTCAGATACTTGTGAACAAAATGATTTAGCTTCAACTGCATGCGAATCAAACGAGTTAGCTTCAAATTCAAGAGAAACACATGATTTAACTTCAAATCAATGCGAAGTAGGAGGCTTAGCTTCAAATCTGTGCGAAACAAATGGTTTGGATTCAGATACATGTGATAAACATGGTTTAGCTTCAACTGCATGCGATTAAAACGAGATAGCTTCAAATCCAAGAGAAACACGCGATATTAACTTCAAATCAATGCGAAGTAGAAGGCTTAGCTTCAAATCCATGCGAAACAAATGAATTTCCTTCAAATACCTGCGGTTTAAATGAAATAGCTTCAAATGAAGGCGAAACAAACGAGTTAGCTTCAAATCCATGCGAAGCACATGATTTAGCATCAAATCAATATGAAGTAGAAGGCTTAACTTCAAATCCATGCGAAACAAATGGTTTAGCTTCAAATACTTGTGATAAACACGATTTACAGTCAACTGCATGCGAATGGAACGAGTTAGCTTCAAATCCCAGGGAAACACATGATTTAACTTCAAATCAATGCGAAGTAGGAGGCTTAGCTTCAAATCTGTGCGAAACAAATGGTTTGGATTCAGATACATGTGATAAACATGGTTTAGCTTCAACTGCATGCGATTAAAACGAGATAGCTTCAAATCCAAGAGAAACACGCGATATTAACTTCAAATCAATGCGAAGTAGAAGGCTTAGCTTCAAATCCATGCGAAACAAATGAATTTCCTTCAAATACCTGCGGTTTAAATGAAATAGCTTCAAATGCAGGAGAAACAAACGAGTTAGCTTCAAATCCATGCGAAGCACATGATTTAGCATCAAATCAATATGAAGTAGAAGGCTTAACTTCAAATCCATGCGAAACAAATGGTTTAGCTTCAAATACTTGTGATAAACACGATTTACAGTCAACTGCATGCGAATGGAACGAGTTAGCTTCAAATCCCAGGGAAACACATGGTTTAACTTCAAATCAATGCGAAGTAGTAGGCTTAGCTTCAAAACAATGCGAAACAAATGTTTTGGGTTCAGATACTTGCGGTTTAAATGAAATAGCTTCAAATGCAGGCGAAACAAACGAGTTAGCTTCAAGACCATGCGAAACACATGATTCAGCTTCAAATCAATGCAAAGTAGTAGACTTAGCTTCAAATCAATGCGAAACAAATGGTTTAGCTTCAAATACTTGTGATAAACATGATTTAGTTTCAACTGCATACGAATCGAACGAGTTCGCTTCAAATTCAAGAGAAACACATGAATTAACTTCAAATCAATGCGAAGTAGTAGGCTTAGCTTCAAATCAATGCGAAACAAATGAATTACCTTCAAATACCTGCGGTTTAAATGAAATAGCTTCAAATGCAGGCGAAACAAACGAGTTAGCTTCACATCCATGCGAAGCATATGAGTTAGCTTCAAATCAATGCGAAGAAGAAGGCTTAGCTTCAAATCAATGCGAAAGAAATGGTTTAGCTTCAAATACTTCTGATAAACACGATTTAGAGTCAATTGCATGCGAATCGAACGAGTTCGCTTCAAATTCAAGAGAAACACATGAATTAACTTCAAATCAATGCGAAGTAGTAGGCTTAGCTTCAAATCAATGCGAAACAAATGAATTACCTTCAAATACCTGCGGTTTAAATGAAATAGCTTCAAATGCAGGCGAAACAAACGAGTTAGCTTCACATCCATGCGAAGCATATGAGTTAGCTTCAAATCAATGCGAAGAAGAAGGCTTAGCTTCAAATCCATGTGAAAGAAATGGTTTAGCTTCAAATACTTCTGATAAACACGATTTAGAGTCAATTGCATGCGAATGGAACGAGTTAGCTTCAAATCCCAGGGAAACACATGATTTAACTTCAAATCAATGCGAAGTAGGAGGCTTAGGTTCAAATCAATGCGAAACAAATAGTTTGGATTCAGATTCTTGTGATCAAAATGATTTAGCTTCAACTGCATGCGAATCAAACGAGTTAGCTTCAAATTCAAGAGAAACACATGATTTAACTTCAAATCAATGTGAAGGAGAAGTCTTAGCATCAAATTCACGCGAAACAAATGATTTACCTTCAAATACTTGCGATAAACATGATTTAGCTTCAACTGCGTGCGAATCAAACGAATTAGCTTCAAATCCAAGGGAAACACATGGTTTAACTTCAAATCAATGCGAAGTAGTAGGCTTAGCTTCAAAACAATGCGAAATAAATGTTTTGGGTTCAGATACTTGCGGTTTAAATGAAATAGCTTCAAATGCAGGCGAATCAAACGAGTTAGCTTCAAATTCAAGAGAAACACATGATTTAACTTCAAATCAATGCGAAGTAGGAGGCTTAGCTTCAAATCAATGCGAAACAAATGGTTTGGATTCAGATACTTGTGATCAAAATGATTTAGCTTCAACTGCATGCGAATCAAACGACTTAGCTTCAAATTCAAGGGAAACACATGATTTAACTTCAAATCAATGCAAAGTAGTAGACTTAGCTTCAAATCAATGCGAAACAAATGGTTTAGCTTCAAATACTTGTTATAAACATGATTTAGCTTCAACTGCATGCGAATCAAACGAGTTAGCTTCAAATTCAAGAGAAACACATGATTTAACTTCAAATCAATGCGAAGTAGGAGGCTTAGCTTCAAATCCATGCGAAACAAATGGTTTAGCTTCAAATACTTGTGATAAACACGATTTACAGTCAACTGCATGCGAATGGAACGAGTTAGCTTCAAATCCCAGGGAAACACATGATTTAACTTCAAATCAATGCGAAGTAGGAGGCTTAGCTTCAAATCTGTGCGAAACAAATGGTTTGGATTCAGATACATGTGATAAACATGGTTTAGCTTCAACTGCATGCGATTAAAACGAGATAGCTTCAAATCCAAGAGAAACACGCGATATTAACTTCAAATCAATGCGAAGTAGAAGGCTTAGCTTCAAATCCATGCGAAACAAATGAATTTCCTTCAAATACCTGCGGTTTAAATGAAATAGCTTCAAATGCAGGAGAAACAAACGAGTTAGCTTCAAATCCATGCGAAGCACATGATTTAGCATCAAATCAATATGAAGTAGAAGGCTTAACTTCAAATCCATGCGAAACAAATGGTTTAGCTTCAAATACTTGTGATAAACACGATTTACAGTCAACTGCATGCGAATGGAACGAGTTAGCTTCAAATCCCAGGGAAACACATGGTTTAACTTCAAATCAATGCGAAGTAGTAGGCTTAGCTTCAAAACAATGCGAAACAAATGTTTTGGGTTCAGATACTTGCGGTTTAAATGAAATAGCTTCAAATGCAGGCGAAACAAACGAGTTAGCTTCAAGACCATGCGAAACACATGATTCAGCTTCAAATCAATGCAAAGTAGTAGACTTAGCTTCAAATCAATGCGAAACAAATGGTTTAGCTTCAAATACTTGTGATAAACATGATTTAGTTTCAACTGCATACGAATCGAACGAGTTCGCTTCAAATTCAAGAGAAACACATGAATTAACTTCAAATCAATGCGAAGTAGTAGGCTTAGCTTCAAATCAATGCGAAACAAATGAATTACCTTCAAATACCTGCGGTTTAAATGAAATAGCTTCAAATGCAGGCGAAACAAACGAGTTAGCTTCACATCCATGCGAAGCATATGAGTTAGCTTCAAATCAATGCGAAGAAGAAGGCTTAGCTTCAAATCAATGCGAAACAAATGGTTTAGCTTCAAATACTTGTTATAAACATGATTTAGTTTCAACTGCATACGAATCGAACGAGTTCGCTTCAAATTCAAGAGAAACACATGAATTAACTTCAAATCAATGCGAAGTAGTAGGCTTAGCTTCAAATCAATGCGAAACAAATGAATTACCTTCAAATACCTGCGGTTTAAATGAAATAGCTTCAAATGCAGGCGAAACAAACGAGTTAGCTTCACATCCATGCGAAGCATATGAGTTAGCTTCAAATCAATGCGAAGAAGAAGGCTTAGCTTCAAATCCATGTGAAAGAAATGGTTTAGCTTCAAATACTTCTGATAAACACGATTTAGAGTCAATTGCATGCGAATGGAACGAGTTAGCTTCAAATCCCAGGGAAACACATGATTTAACTTCAAATCAATGCGAAGTAGGAGGCTTAGGTTCAAATCAATGCGAAACAAATAGTTTGGATTCAGATTCTTGTGATCAAAATGATTTAGCTTCAACTGCATGCGAATCAAACGAGTTAGCTTCAAATTCAAGAGAAACACATGATTTAACTTCAAATCAATGCGAAGGAGAAGTCTTAGCATCAAATTCACGCGAAACAAATGATTTACCTTCAAATACTTGCGATAAACATGATTTAGCTTCAACTGCGTGCGAATCAAACGAATTAGCTTCAAATCCAAGGGAAACACATGGTTTAACTTCAAATCAATGCGAAGTAGTAGGCTTAGCTTCAAAACAATGCGAAACAAATGTTTTGGGTTCAGATACTTGCGGTTTAAATGAAATAGCTTCAAATGCAGGCGAATCAAACGAGTTAGCTTCAAATTCAAGAGAAACACATGATTTAACTTCAAATCAATGCGAAGTAGGAGGCTTAGCTTCAAATCAATGCGAAACAAATGGTTTGGATTCAGATACTTGTGATCAAAATGATTTAGCTTCAACTGCATGCGAATCAAACGACTTAGCTTCAAATTCAAGGGAAACACATGATTTAACTTCAAATCAATGCAAAGTAGTAGACTTAGCTTCAAATCAATGCGAAACAAATGGTTTAGCTTCAAATACTTGTTATAAACATGATTTAGTTTCAACTGCATACGAATCGAACGAGTTCGCTTCAAATTCAAGAGAAACACATGAATTAAATTCAAATCAATGCGAAGTAGTAGTCTTAGCTTCAAATCAATGCGAAACAAATGAATTACCTTCAAATATCTGCGGTTTAAATGAAATAGCTTCAAATGCAGGCGAAACAAACGAGTTAGCTTCAAATCCATGCGAAGCACATGAGTTAGCTTCAAATCAATGCGAAGTAGAAGGCTTAGCTTCAAATCCATGTGAAACCAATGATTTAACTTCAAATACTTCTGATAAACACGATTTAGAGTCAATTGCATGCGAATGTAACGAGTTAGCTTCAAATCCCAGGGAAACACATGATTTAACTTCAAATCAATGCGAAGTAGGAGGCTTAGCTTCAAATCTGTCCGAAACAAATGGTTTGGATTCAGATACATGTGATAAACATGGTTTAGCTTCAACTGCATGCGATTAAAACGAGATAGCTTCAAATCCAAGAGAAACACATGATATTAACTTCAAATCAATGCGAAGTAGGAGGCTTAGCTTCAAAACAATGCGAAACAAATGAATTTCCTTCAAATACCTGCGGTTTAAATGAAATAGCTTCAAATGCAGGCGAAACAAACGAGTTAGCTTCAAATCCATGCGAAGCACATGATTTAGCATCAAATCAATATGAAGTAGAAGGCTTAACTTCAAATCCATGCGAAACAAATGGTTTAGCTTCAAATACTTGTGATAAACACGATTTAGAGTCAACTGCATGCGAATGGAACGAGTTAGCTTCAAATCCCAGGGAAACACATGATTTAACTTCAAATCAATGCGAAGTAGGAGGCTTAGCTTCAAATCAATGCGAAACAAATAGTTTGGATTCTGATACTTGTGATCAAAATGATTTAGCTTCAACTGCATGCGAATCAAACGAGTTAGCTTCAAATTCAAGAGAAACACATGATTTAACTTCAAATCAATGCGAAGGAGAAGTCTTAGCATCAAATTCATGCGAAACAAATGATTTACCTTCAAATACTTGCGATAAACATGATTTAGCTTCAACTGCGTGCGAATCAAACGACTTAGCTTCAAATCCAAGGGAAACACATGGTTTAACTTCAAATCAATGCGAAGTAGTAGGCTTAGCTTCAAAACAATGCGAAACAAATGTTTTGGGTTCAGATACTTGCGGTTTAAATGAAATAGCTTCAAATGCAGGCGAAACAAACGAGTTAGCTTCAAGACCATGCGAAACACATGATTCAGCTTCAAATCAATGCAAAGTAGTAGACTTAGCTTCAAATCAATGCGAAACAAATGGTTTAGCTTCAAATACTTGTGATAAACATGATTTAGTTTCAACTGCATACGAATCGAACGAGTTCGCTTCAAATTCAAGAGAAACACATGAATTAACTTCAAATCAATGCGAAGTAGTAGGCTTAGCTTCAAATCAATGCGAAACAAATGAATTACCTTCAAATACCTGCGGTTTAAATGAAATAGCTTCAAATGCAGGCGAAACAAACGAGTTAGCTTCACATCCATGCGAAGCATATGAGTTAGCTTCAAATCAATGCGAAGAAGAAGGCTTAGCTTCAAATCCATGTGAAAGAAATGGTTTAGCTTCAAATACTTCTGATAAACACGATTTAGAGTCAATTGCATGCGAATGGAACGAGTTAGCTTCAAATCCCAGGGAAACACATGATTTAACTTCAAATCAATGCGAAGTAGGAGGCTTAGGTTCAAATCAATGCGAAACAAATAGTTTGGATTCAGATTCTTGTGATCAAAATGATTTAGCTTCAACTGCATGCGAATCAAACGAGTTAGCTTCAAATTCAAGAGAAACACATGATTTAACTTCAAATCAATGCGAAGGAGAAGTCTTAGCATCAAATTCATGCGAAACAAATGATTTACCTTCAAATACTTGCGATAAACATGATTTAGCTTCAACTGCGTGCGAATCAAACGACTTAGCTTCAAATCCAAGGGAAACACATGGTTTAACTTCAAATCAATGCGAAGTAGTAGGCTTAGCTTCAAAACAATGCGAAACAAATGTTTTGGGTTCAGATACTTGTGAACAAAATGATTTAGCTTCAACTGCATGCGAATCAAACGAGTTAGCTTCAAATTCAAGAGAAACACATGATTTAACTTCAAATCAATGCGAAGGAGAAGTCTTAGCATCAAATTCATGCGAAACAAATGATTTACCTTCAAATACTTGCGATAAACATGATTTAGCTTCAACTGCGTGCGAATCAAACGACTTAGCTTCAAGTCCAAGGGAAACACATGGTTTAACTTCAAATCAATGCGAAGTAGTAGGCTTAGCTTCAAAACAATGCGAAACAAATGTTTTGGGTTCAGATACTTGTGAACAAAATGAATTAGCTTCAACTGCATGCGAATCAAACGAGTTAGCTTCAAATTCAAGAGAAACACATGATTTAACTTCAAATCAATGCGAAGTAGGAGGCTTAGCTTCAAATCAATGCGAAACAAATGGTTTGGATTCAGATACTTGTGATCAAAATGATTTAGCTTCAACTGCATGCGAATCAAACGACTTAGCTTCAAATTCAAGAGAAACACATGAATTAACTTCAAATCAATGCGAAGTAGTAGGCTTAGCTTCAAAACAATGCGAAACAAATGTTTTGGGTTCAGATACTTGTGAACAAAATGATTTAGTTTCAACTGCATGCGAATCAAACGAGTTAGCTTCAAATTCAAGGGAAACACATGATTTAACTTCAAATCAATGCAAAGTAGTAGACTTAGCTTCAAATCAGTGCGAAACAAATGGTTTAGCTTCAAATACTTGTGATAAACATGATTTAGTTTCAACTGCATGCGAATCGAACGAGTTCGCTTCAAATTCAAGAGAATCACATGAGTTAGCTTCAAATCAATGCGAAGTAGAAGGCTTAGCTTCAAATCCATGTGAAACAAATGGTTTAACTTCAAATACTTCTGATAAACACGATTTAGAGTCAATTGCATGCGAATGGAACGAGTTAGCTTCAAATCCCAGGGAAACACATGATTTAACTTCAAATCAATGCGAAGTAGGAGGCTTAGCTTCAAATCTGTGCGAAACAAATGGTTTGGATTCAGATACATGTGATAAACATGGTTTAGCTTCAACTGCATGCGATTAAAACGAGATAGCTTCAAATCCAAGAGAAACACGCGATATTAACTTCAAATCAATGCGAAGTAGAAGGCTTAGCTTCAAATCCATGCGAAACAAATGAATTTCCTTCAAATACCTGCGGTTTAAATGAAATAGCTTCAAATGCAGGCGAAACAAACGAGTTAGCTTCAAATCCATGCGAAGCACATGATTTAGCATCAAATCAATATGAAGTAGAAGGCTTAACTTCAAATCCATGCGAAACAAATGGTTTAGCTTCAAATACTTGTGATAAACACGATTTAGAGTCAACTGCATGCGAATGGAACGAGTTAGCTTCAAATCCCAGGGAAACACATGGTTTAACTTCAAATCAATGCGAAGTAGTAGGCTTAGCTTCAAAACAATGCGAAACAAATGTTTTGGGTTCAGATACTTGCGGTTTAAATGAAATAGCTTCAAATGCAGGCGAAACAAACGAGTTAGCTTCAAGACCATGCGAAACACATGATTCAGCTTCAAATCAATGCAAAGTTGTAGACTTAGCTTCAAATCAATGCGAAACAAATGGTTTAGCTTCAAATACTTGTGATAAACATGATTTAGTTTCAACTGCATACGAATCGAACGAGTTCGCTTCAAATTCAAGAGAAACACATGAATTAACTTCAAATCAATGCGAAGTAGTAGGCTTAGCTTCAAATCAATGCGAAACAAATGAATTACCTTCAAATACCTGCGGTTTAAATGAAATAGCTTCAAATGCAGGCGAAACAAACGAGTTAGCTTCACATCCATGCGAAGCATATGAGTTAGCTTCAAATCAATGCGAAGAAGAAGGCTTAGCTTCAAATCCATGTGAAAGAAGTGGTTTAGCTTCAAATACTTCTGATAAACACGATTTAGAGTCAATTGCATGCGAATGGAACGAGTTAGCTTCAAATCCCAGGGAAACACATGATTTAACTTCAAATCAATGCGAAGTAGGAGGCTTAGGTTCAAATCAATGCGAAACAAATAGTTTGGGTTCAGATTCTTGTGATCAAAATGATTTAGCTTCAACTGCATGCGAATCAAACGAGTTAGCTTCAAATTCAAGAGAAACACATGATTTAACTTCAAATCAATGCGAAGGAGAAGTCTTAGCATCAAATTCATGCGAAACAAATGATTTACCTTCAAATACTTGCGATAAACATGATTTAGCTTCAACTGCGTGCGAATCAAACGACTTAGCTTCAAATCCAAGGGAAACACATGGTTTAACTTCAAATCAATGCGAAGTAGTAGGCTTAGCTTCAAAACAATGCGAAACAAATGTTTTGGGTTCAGATACTTGTGAACAAAATGATTTAGCTTCAACTGCATGCGAATCAAACGAGTTAGCTTCAAATTCAAGAGAAACACATGATTTAACTTCAAATCAATGCGAACAAGGAGGCTTAGCTTCAAATCCATGTGAAACAAATAGTTTAGCTTCAAATACTTCTGATAAACACGATTTTGAGTCAATTGCATGCGAATGGAACGACTTAGCTTCAAATTCAAGAGAAACACATGAATTAACTTCAAATCAATGCGAAGTAGTAGGCTTAGCTTCAAATCCATGTGAAACAAATGATTTACCTTCAAATATCTGCTGTTTAAATGAAATAGCTTCAAATGCAGGCGAAACAAACGAGTTAGCTTGAAATCCATGCGAAGCACATGAGTTAGCTTCAAATCAATGCGAAGTAGAAGGCTTAGCTTCAAATCCATGTGAAACAAATGGTTTAGCTTCAAATACTTCTGATAAACACGATTTAGAGTCAATTGCATGCGAATGGAACGAGTTAGCTTCAAATCCCAGGGAAACACATGATTTAACTTCAAATCAATGCGAAGTAGGAGGCTTAGGTTCAAATCAATGCGAAACAAATAGTTTGGATTCAGATACTTGTGATCAAAATGATTTAGCTTCAACTGCATGCGAATCAAACGAGTTAGCTTCAAATTCAAGAGAAACACATGATTTAACTTCAAATCAATGCGAAGGAGAAGTCTTAGCATCAAATTCATGCGAAACAAATGATTTACCTTCAAATACTTGCGATAAACATGATTTAGCTTCAACTGCGTGCGAATCAAACGACTTAGCTTCAAATCCAAGGGAAACACATGGTTTAACTTCAAATCAATGCGAAGTAGTAGGCTTAGCTTCAAAACAATGCGAAACAAATGTTTTGGGTTCAGATACTTGTGAACAAAATGATTTAGCTTCAACTGCATGCGAATCAAACGAGTTAGCTTCAAATTCAAGAGAAACACATGATTTAACTTCAAATCAATGCGAAGTAGGAGGCTTAGCTTCAAATCAATGCGAAACAAATGGTTTGGATTCAGATACTTGTGATCAAAATGATTTAGCTTCAACTGCATGCGAATCAAACGACTTAGCTTCAAATTCAAGGGAAACACATGATTTAACTTCAAATCAATGCAAAGTAGTAGACTTAGCTTCAAATCAATGCGAAACAAATGGTTTAGCTTCAAATACTTGTGATAAACATGATTTAGTTTCAACTGCATACGAATCGAACGAGTTCGCTTCAAATTCAAGAGAAACACATGAATTATCTTCAAATCAATGCGAAGTAGTAGGCTTAGCTTCAAATCAATGCGAAACAAATGAATTACCTTCAAATACCTGCGGTTTAAATGAAATAGCTTCAAATGCAGGCGAAACAAACGAGTTAGCTTCACATCCATGCGAAGCATATGAGTTAGCTTCAAATCAATGCGAAGAAGAAGGCTTAGCTTCAAATCCATGTGAAAGAAATGGTTTAGCTTCAAATACTTCTGATAAACACGATTTAGAGTCAATTGCATGCGAATGGAACGAGTTAGCTTCAAATCCCAGGGAAACACATGATTTAACTTCAAATCAATGCGAAGTAGGAGGCTTAGGTTCAAATCAATGCGAAACAAATAGTTTGGGTTCAGATTCTTGTGATCAAAATGATTTAGCTTCAACTGCATGCGAATCAAACGAGTTAGCTTCAAATTCAAGAGAAACACATGATTTAACTTCAAATCAATGCGAAGGAGAAGTCTTAGCATCAAATTCATGCGAAACAAATGATTTACCTTCAAATACTTGCGATAAACATGATTTAGCTTCAACTGCGTGCGAATCAAACGACTTAGCTTCAAATCCAAGGGAAACACATGGTTTAACTTCAAATCAATGCGAAGTAGTAGGCTTAGCTTCAAAACAATGCGAAACAAATGTTTTGGGTTCAGATACTTGTGAACAAAATGATTTAGCTTCAACTGCATGCGAATCAAACGAGTTAGCTTCAAATTCAAGAGAAACACATGATTTAACTTCAAATCAATGCGAACAAGGAGGCTTAGCTTCAAATCCATGTGAAACAAATAGTTTAGCTTCAAATACTTCTGATAAACACGATTTTGAGTCAATTGCATGCGAATGGAACGACTTAGCTTCAAATTCAAGAGAAACACATGAATTAACTTCAAATCAATGCGAAGTAGTAGCTTAGCTTCAAATCCATGTGAAACAAATGATTTACCTTCAAATATCTGCTGTTTAAATGAAATAGCTTCAAATGCAGGCGAAACAAACGAGTTAGCTTCAAATCCATGCGAAGCACATGAGTTAGCTTCAAATCAATGCGAAGTAGAAGGCTTAGCTTCAAATCATGTGAAACAAATGGTTTAGCTTCAAATACTTCTGATAAACACGATTTAGAGTCAATTGCATGCGAATGGAACGAGTTAGCTTCAAATCCCAGGGAAACACATGATTTAACTTCAAATCAATGCGAAGTAGTAGGCTTAGCTTCAAATCAATGCGAAACAAATGAATTACCTTCAAATATCTGCGGTTTAAATGAAATAGCTTCAAATGCAGGCGAAACAAACGAGTTAGCTTCAAATCCATGCGAAGCACATGAGTTAGCTTCAAATCAATGCGAAGTAGAAGGCTTAGCTTCAAATCCATGTGAAACCAATGGTTTAACTCAAATACTTCTGATAAACACGATTTAGAGTCAATTGCATGCGAATCAAACGGAGTTAGCTTCAAATCCAGGAAAACACATGATTTAACTTCAAATCAATGCGAAGTAGGAGGCTTAGCTTCAAATCCATGCGAAACAAATGATTTACCTTCAAATATCTGCGGTTAAATGAAATAGCTTCAAATGCAGGCGAAACAAACGAGTTAGCTTCAAATCCATGTGAAGCACATGAGTTAGCTTCAAATCAATGCGAAGTAGAAGGCTTAGCTTCAATCCATGTGAAACAAATGGTTTAACTTCAAATACTTCTGATAAACACGATTTAGAGTCAATTGCATGCGATGGAACGAGTTAGCTTCAAATCCCAGGAAACACATGATTTAACTTCAAATCAATGCGAAGTAGGAGGCTTAGCTTCAAATCTGTGCGAAACAAATGGTTTGGATTCAGATACATGTGATAAACATGGTTTAGCTTTCAACTGCATGCGATTAAAACGAGATAGCTCAAATCCAAGAGAAACACATGATACTAACTTCAAATCAATGCGTTGTAGAAGGCTTAGCTTCAAATCCATGCGAAACAAATGAATTTCCTTCAAATACCTGCGGTTTAAATGAATAGCTTCAAATGCAAGCGAAACAAACGAGTTAGCTTCAAATCCATGCGAAGCACATGATTTAGCATCAAATCAATATGAAGTAGAAGGCTTAACTTCAAATCCATGCGAAACAAATGGTTTAGCTTCAAATACTTGTGATAAACACGATTTAGAGTCAACTGCATGCGAATGGAACGAGTTAGCTTCAAATCCCAGGGAAACACATGATTTAACTTCAAATCAATGCGAAGTAGGAGGCTTAGCTTCAAATCAATGCGAAACAAATAGTTTGGATTCTGATAATTGTGATCAAAATGATTTAGCTTCAACTGCATGCGAATCAAACGAGTTAGCTTCAAATTCAAGAGAAACACATGATTTAACTTCAAATCAATGCGAAGGAGAAGTCTTAGCATCAAATTCATGCGAAACAAATGATTTACCTTCAAATACTTGCGATAAACATGATTTAGCTTCAACTGCGTGCGAATCAAACGACTTAGCTTCAAATCCAAGGGAAACACATGGTTTAACTTCAAATTAATGCGAAGTAGTAGGCTTAGCTTCAAAACAATGCGAAACAAATGTTTTGGGTTCAGATACTTGCGGTTTAAATGAAATAGCTTCAAATGCAGGCGAAACAAACGAGTTAGCTTCAAGACCATGCGAAACACATGATTCAGCTTCAAATCAATGCAAAGTAGTAGACTTAGCTTCAAATCAATGCGAAACAAATGGTTTAGCTTCAAATACTTGTGATAAACATGATTTAGTTTCAACTGCATACGAATCGAACGAGTTCGCTTCAAATTCAAGAGAAACACATGAATTAACTTCAAATCAATGCGAAGTAGTAGGCTTAGCTTCAAATCAATGCGAAACAAATGAATTACCTTCAAATACCTGCGGTTTAAATGAAATAGCTTCAAATGCAGGCGAAACAAACGAGTTAGCTTCACATCCATGCGAAGCATATGAGTTAGCTTCAAATCAATGCGAAGAAGAAGGCTTAGCTTCAAATCCATGTGAAAGAAATGGTTTAGCTTCAAATACTTCTGATAAACACGATTTAGAGTCAATTGCATGCGAATGGAACGAGTTAGCTTCAAATCCCAGGGAAACACATGATTTAACTTCAAATCAATGCGAAGTAGGAGGCTTAGGTTCAAATCAATGCGAAACAAATAGTTTGGATTCAGATTCTTGTGATCAAAATGATTTAGCTTCAACTGCATGCGAATCAAACGAGTTAGCTTCAAATTCAAGAGAAACACATGATTTAACTTCAAATCAATGCGAAGGAGAAGTCTTAGCATCAAATTCATGCGAAACAAATGATTTACCTTCAAATACTTGCGATAAACATGATTTAGCTTCAACTGCGTGCGAATCAAACGAATTAGCTTCAAATCCAAGGGAAACACATGGTTTAACTTCAAATCAATGCGAAGTAGTAGGCTTAGCTTCAAAACAATGCGAAACAAATGGTTTAGCTTCAAATACTTGTGATAAACATGATTTAGTTTCAACTGCATACGAATCGAACGAGTTCGCTTCAAATTCAAGAGAAACACATGAATTAACTTCAAATCAATGCGAAGTAGTAGGCTTAGCTTCAAATCAATGCGAAACAAATGAATTACCTTCAAATACCTGCGGTTTAAATGAAATAGCTTCAAATGCAGGCGAAACAAACGAGTTAGCTTCACATCCATGCGAAGCATATGAGTTAGCTTCAAATCAATGCGAAGAAGAAGGCTTAGCTTCAAATCCATGTGAAAGAAATGGTTTAGCTTCAAATACTTCTGATAAACACGATTTAGAGTCAATTGCATGCGAATGGAACGAGTTAGCTTCAAATCCCAGGGAAACACATGATTTAACTTCAAATCAATGCGAAGTAGGAGGCTTAGGTTCAAATCAATGCGAAACAAATAGTTTGGATTCAGATACTTGTGATCAAAATGATTTAGCTTCAACTGCATGCGAATCAAACGAGATAGCTTCAAATTCAAGAGAAACACATGATTTAACTTCAAATCAATGCGAAGGAGAAGTCTTAGCATCAAATTCATGCGAAACAAATGATTTACCTTCAAATACTTGCGATAAACATGATTTAGCTTCAACTGCATGCGAATCAAACGACTTAGCTTCAAATTCAAGGGAAACACATGATTTAACTTCAAATCAATGCAAAGTAGTAGACTTAGCTTCAAATCAGTGCGAAACAAATGGTTTAGCTTCAAATACTTGTGATAAACATGATTTAGTTTCAACTGCATACGAATCGAACGAGTTCGCTTCAAATTCAAGAGAAACACATGAATTAACTTCAAATCAATGCGAAGTAGTAGGCTTAGCTTCAAATCAATGCGAAACAAATGAATTACCTTCAAATATCTGCGGTTTAAATGAAATAGCTTCAAATGCAGGCGAAACAAACGAGTTAGCTTCAAATCCATGCGAAGCACATGAGTTAGCTTCAAATCAATGCGAAGTAGAAGGCTTAGCTTCAAATCCATGTGAAACAAATGGTTTAACTTCAAATACTTCTGATAAACACGATTTAGAGTCAATTGCATGCGAATGGAACGAGTTAGCTTCAAATCCCAGGGAAACACATGATTTAACTTCAAATTAATGCGAAGTAGGAGGCTTAGCTTCAAATCTGTGCGAAACAAATGGTTTGGATTCAGATACATGTGATAAACATGGTTTAGCTTCAACTGCATGCGATTAAAACGAGATAGCTTCAAATCCAAGAGAAACACGCGATATTAACTTCAAATCAATGCGAAGTAGAAGGCTTAGCTTCAAATCCATGCGAAACAAATGAATTTCCTTCAAATACCTGCGGTTTAAATGAAATAGCTTCAAATGCAGGCGAAACAAACGAGTTAGCTTCAAATCCATGCGAAGCACATGATTTAGCATCAAATCAATATGAAGTAGAAGGCTTAACTTCAAATCCATGCGAAACAAATGGTTTAGCTTCAAATACTTGTGATAAACACGATTTAGAGTCAACTGCATGCGAATGGAACGAGTTAGCTTCAAATCCCAGGGAAACACATGGTTTAACTTCAAATCAATGCGAAGAAGAAGGCTTAGCTTCAAATCCATGTGAAAGAAGTGGTTTAGCTTCAAATACTTCTGATAAACACGATTTAGAGTCAATTGCATGCGAATGGAACGAGTTAGCTTCAAATCCCAGGGAAACACATGATTTAACTTCAAATCAATGCGAAGTAGGAGGCTTAGGTTCAAATCAATGCGAAACAAATAGTTTGGGTTCAGATTCTTGTGATCAAAATGATTTAGCTTCAACTGCATGCGAATCAAACGAGTTAGCTTCAAATTCAAGAGAAACACATGATTTAACTTCAAATCAATGCGAAGGAGAAGTCTTAGCATCAAATTCATGCGAAACAAATGATTTACCTTCAAATACTTGCGATAAACATGATTTAGCTTCAACTGCGTGCGAATCAAACGACTTAGCTTCAAATCCAAGGGAAACACATGGTTTAACTTCAAATCAATGCGAAGTAGTAGGCTTAGCTTCAAAACAATGCGAAACAAATGTTTTGGGTTCAGATACTTGTGAACAAAATGATTTAGCTTCAGCTGCATGCGAATCAAACGAGTTAGCTTCAAATTCAAGAGAAACACATGATTTAACTTCAAATCAATGCGAACAAGGAGGCTTAGCTTCAAATCCATGTGAAACAAATAGTTTAGCTTCAAATACTTCTGATAAACACGATTTTGAGTCAATTGCATGCGAATGGAACGACTTAGCTTCAAATTCAAGAGAAACACATGAATTAACTTCAAATCAATGCGAAGTAGTAGGCTTAGCTTCAAATCCATGTGAAACAAATGATTTACCTTCAAATATCTGCTGTTTAAATGAAATAGCTTCAAATGCAGGCG
The DNA here is from genome assembly GCF_051020955.1 of Megalopta genalis. NCBI lineage: Eukaryota > Metazoa > Arthropoda > Insecta > Hymenoptera > Halictidae > Megalopta > Megalopta genalis. Next base: position 113,585 of record NW_027476377.1, on the reverse strand, counting down.
AAACAAACGAGTTAGCTTGAAATCCATGCGAAGCACATGAGTTAGCTTCAAATCAATGCGAAGTAGAAGGCTTAGCTTCAAATCCATGTGAAACAAATGGTTTAGCTTCAAATACTTCTGATTAACACGATTTAGAGTCAATTGCATGCGAATGGAACGAGTTAGCTTCAAATCCCAGGGAAACACATGATTTAACTTCAAATCAATGCGAAGTAGGAGGCTTAGCTTCAAATCAATGCGAAACAAATGGTTTGGATTCAGATACTTGTGATCAAAATGATTTAGCTTCAACTGCATGCGAATCAAACGACTTAGCTTCAAATTCAAGAGAAACACATGAATTAACTTCAAATCAATGCGAAGTAGTAGGCTTAGCTTTAAATCCATGTGAAACAAATGATTTACCTTCAAATACTTGCGATAAACATGATTTAGCTTCAACTGCGTGCGAATCAAACGACTTAGCTTCAAATCCAAGGGAAACACATGGTTTAACTTCAAATCAATGCGAAGTAGTAGGCTTAGCTTCAAAACAATGCGAAACAAATGTTTTGGGTTCAGATACTTGTGAACAAAATGATTTAGCTTCAACTGCATGCGAATCAAACGAGTTAGCTTCAAATTCAAGAGAAACACATGATTTAACTTCAAATCAATGCGAAGTAGGAGGCTTAGCTTCAAATCAATGCGAAACAAATGGTTTGGATTCAGATACTTGTGATCAAAATGATTTAGCTTCAACTGCATGCGAATCAAACGACTTAGCTTCAAATTCAAGGGAAACACATGATTCAGCTTCAAATCAATGCAAAGTTGTAGACTTAGCTTCAAATCAATGCGAAACAAATGGTTTAGCTTCAAATACTTGTGATAAACATGATTTAGTTTCAACTGCATACGAATCGAACGAGTTCGCTTCAAATTCAAGAGAAACACATGAATTAACTTCAAATCAATGCGAAGTAGTAGGCTTAGCTTCAAATCAATGCGAAACAAATGAATTACCTTCAAATACCTGCGGTTTAAATGAAATAGCTTCAAATGCAGGCGAAACAAACGAGTTAGCTTCACATCCATGCGAAGCATATGAGTTAGCTTCAAATCAATGCGAAGAAGAAGGCTTAGCTTCAAATCCATGTGAAAGAAGTGGTTTAGCTTCAAATACTTGTGATAAACATGATTTAGCTTCAACTGCATGCGATTCAAACGAGTTAGCTTCTAATCCAAGAGAAACACATGATATTAACTTCAAATTCCTGCGAAGTGGAAGGCTTAGCTTCAAATCCATGTGAAACAAATGATTTACCTTCAAATATCTGCGGTTTAAATGAAATAGCTTCAAATGCAGGCGAAACAAACGAGTTAGCTTCAAATCCATGCGAAGCACATGAGTTAGCTTCAAATCAATGCGAGGTAGAAGGCTTAGCTTCAAATCCATGTGAAACAAATGGTTTAGCTTCAAATACTTCTGATAAACACGATTTAGGGTCAATTGCATGCGAATGGAACGAGTTAGCTTCAAATCCCAGGGAAACACATGATTTAACTTCAAATCAATGCGAAGTAGGAGGCTTAGCTTCAAATCAATGCGAAACAAATGGTTTGGATTCAGATACTTGTGATCAAAATGATTTAGCTTCAACTGCATGCGAATCAAACGACTTAGCTTCAAATTCAAGAGAAACACATGAATTAACTTCAAATCAATGCGAAGTAGTAGGCTTAGCTTTAAATCCATGTGAAACAAATGATTTACCTTCAAATATCTGCAGTTTAAATGAAATAGCTTCAAATGCAGGCGAAACAAACGAGTTAGCTTCAAATCCATGCGAAGCACATGAGTTAGCTTCAAATCAATGCGAAGTAGAAGGCTTAGCTTCAAATCCATGTGAAATAAATGGTTTAGCTTCAAATACTTCTGATAAACACGATTTAGAGTCAATTGCATGCGAATGGAACGAGTTAGCTTCAAATCCCTGGGAAACACATGATTTAACTTCAAATCAATGCGAAGTAGGAGGCTTAGCTTCAAATCAATGCGAAACAAATGTTTTGGGTTCAGATACTTGTGAACAAAATGATTTAGCTTCAACTGCATGCGAATCAAACGAGTTAGCTTCAAATTCAAGAGAAACACATGATTTAACTTCAAATCAATGCGAAGTAGAAGTCTTAGCATCAAATTCATGCGAAACAAATGATTTACATTCAAATACTTGTGATAAACATGATTTAGCTTCAACTGCGTGCGAATCAAACGCCTTAGCTTCAAATCCTAGGGAAACACATGATTTAACTTCAACTCAATGCGAAGTAGTAGACTTAGCTTCAAAACAATGCGAAACAAATGTTTTGGGTTCAGATACTTGTAATAAACATGATTTAGCTACAACTGCATGCGATTCAAACGAGTTAGCTTCAAATCCAAGAGAAACACATGGTATTAACTTCAAATCAATGCGAAGTGGAAGGCGTAGCTTCAAATCCATGTGAAACAAATGATTTACCTTCAAATATCTGCGGTTTAAATGAAATAGCTTCAAATGCAGGCGAAACAAACGAGTTAGCTTCAAATCCATGCGAAGCACATGAGTTAGCTTCAAATCAATGCGAAGTAGAAGGCTTAGCTTCAAATCCATGTGAAACAAATAGTTTAGCTTCAAATACTTCTGATAAACACGATTTAGAGTCAATTGCATGCGAATGGAACGAGTTAGCTTCAAATCCCAGGGAAACACATGATTTAACTTCAAATCAATGCGAAGTAGGAGGCTTAGCTTCAAATCAATGCGAAACAAATGGTTTGGATTCAGATACTTGTGATCAAAATGATTTAGCTTCAACTGCATGCGAATCAAACGACTTAGCTTCAAATTAAAGAGAAACACATGAACTAACTTCAAATCAATGCGAAGTAGTAGGCTTAGCTTCAAATCAATGCGAAACAAATGTTTTGGGTTCAGATACTTGTGATCAAAATGATTTAGCTTCAACTGCATGCGAATCTAACGAGGTAGCTTCAAATTCAAGAGAAACACATGATTTAACTTCAAATCAATGCGAAGTAGAAGTCTTAGCATCAAATTCATGCGAAACAAATGATTTACCTTCAAATACTTGTGATAAACATGATTTAGCTTCAACTGCGTGCGAATCAAACCACTTAGCTTCAAATCCAAGGGAAACACATGATTTAACTTCAAATCAATGCGAAGTAGTAGGCTTAGCTTCAAAACAATGCGAAACAAATGTTTTGGGTTCAGATACTTGTAATAAACATGATTTAGCTTCAACTGCATGCGATTCAAACGAGTTAGCTTCAAATCCAAGAGAAACACATGATATTAACTTCAAATCAATGCGAAGTGGAAGGATTAGCTTCAAATCCATGCGAAACATATGATTTACCTTCAAATACTTGCGGTTTAAATGAAATAGCTTCAAATGCAGGCGAAACAAACGAGTTAGCTTCAAGACCATGCGAAACACATGATTCAGCTTCAAATCAATGCAAAGTAGTAGACTTAGTTTCAAATCAATGCGAAACAAATGGTTTAGCTTCAAATACTTGTGATAAACATGATTTAGTTTCAACTGCATACGAATCGAACGAGTTCGCTTCAAATTCAGGAGAAACACATGAATTAACTTCAAATCAATGCGAAGTAGTAGGCTCAGCTTCAAATCAATGCGAAACAAATGAATTACCTTCAAATACCTGCGGTTTAAATGAAATAGCTTCAAATGCAGGCGAAACAAACGAGTTAGCTTCACATCCATGCGAAGCACATGAGTTAGCTTCAAATCAATGCGAACAAGAAGGCTTAGCTTCAAATCCATGTGAAACAAATAGTTTAGCCTCAAATACTTCTGATAAACACGATTTTGAGTCAATTGCATGCGAATGGAACGAGTTAGCTTCAAATCACAGGGAAACACATGAATTAACTTCAAATCAATGCGAAGTAGTAGGCTCAGCTTCAAATCAATGCGAAACAAATGAATTACCTTCAAATACCTGCGGTTTAAATGAAATAGCTTCAAATGCAGGCAAAACAAACGAGTTAGCTTCAAATCCATGCGAAGCACATGAGTTAGCTCCAAATCAATGCGAAGTAGAAGGCTTAGCTTCAAATCCATGTGAAACAAATAGTTTAGCTTCAAATACTTCTGATAAACACGATTTTGAGTCAATTGCATGCGAATGGAACGACTTAGCTTCAAATTCAAGAGAAACACATGAATTAACTTCAAATCAATGCGAAGTAGTAGGCTTAGCTTCAAATCCATGTGAAACAAATGATTTACCTTCAAATATCTGCTGTTTAAATGAAATAGCTTCAAATGCAGGCGAAACAAACAAGTTAGCTTGAAATCCATGCGAAGCACATGAGTTAGCTTCAAATCAATGCGAAGTAGAAGGCTTAGCTTCAAATCCATGTGAAACAAATGGTTTAGCTTCAAATACTTCTGATAAACACGATTTAGAGTCAATTGCATGCGAATGGAACGAGTTAGCTTCAAATCCCAGGGAAACACATGATTTAACTTCAAATCAATGCGAAGTAGGAGGCTTAGGTTCAAATCAATGCGAAACAAATAGTTTGGATTCAGATACTTGTGATCAAAATGATTTAGCTTCAACTGCATGCGAATCAAACGAGTTAGCTTCAAATTCAAGAGAAACACATGATTTAACTTCAAATCAATGCGAAGGAGAAGTCTTAGCATCAAATTCATGCGAAACAAATGATTTACCTTCAAATACTTGCGATAAACATGATTTAGCTTCAACTGCGTGCGAATCAAACGACTTAGCTTCAAATCCAAGGGAAACACATGGTTTAACTTCAAATCAATGCGAAGTAGTAGGCTTGGCTTCAAAACAATGCGAAACAAATGTTTTGGGTTCAGATACTTGTGAACAAAATGATTTAGCTTCAACTGCATGCGAATCAAACGAGTTAGCTTCAAATTCAAGAGAAACACATGATTTAACTTCAAATCAATGCGAAGTAGGAGGCTTAGCTTCAAATCAATGCGAAACAAATGGTTTGGATTCAGATACTTGTGATCAAAATGATTTAGATTCAACTGCATGCGAATCAAACGACGTAGCTTCAAATTCAAGGGAAACACATGATTTAACTTCAAATCAATGCAAAGTAGTAGACTTAGCTTCAAATCAATGCGAAACAAATGGTTTAGCTTCAAATACTTGTGATAAACATGATTTAGTTTCAACTGCATACGAATCGAACGAGTTCGCTTCAAATTCAAGAGAAACACATGAATTATCTTCAAATCAATGCGAAGTAGTAGGCTTAGCTTCAAATCAATGCGAAACAAATGAATTACCTTCAAATACCTGCGGTTTAAATGAAATAGCTTCAACTGCATGCGAATCAAACGAGTTAGCTTCAAATTCAAGAGAAACACATGAATTAGATTCAAATCAATGCGAAGTAGAAGGCTTAGCTTCAAATCCATGTGAAACAAATGGTTTAGCTTCAAATACTTCTGATAAACACGATTTAGAGTCAATTGCATGCGAATGGTACGATTTAGCTTCAAATCCCAGGGAAACACATGATTTAACTTCAAATCAATGCGAAGTAAGAGGCTTAGCTTCAAATCAATGCGAAACAAATGTTTTGGGTTCAGATACTTGTGAACAAAATGATTTAGCTTCAACTGCATGCGAATCAAACGAGTTAGCTTCAAATTCAAGAGAAACACATGATTTAACTTCAAATCAATGCAAAGTAGTAGACTTAGCTTCAAATCAGTTGCGAAACAAATGGTTTAGCTTCAAATACTTGTGATAAACATGATTTAGTTTCAACTGCATACGAATCGAACGAGTTCGCTTCAAATTCAAGAGAAACACATGAATTAACTTCAAATCAATGCGAAGTAGTAGGCTTAGCTTCAAATCAATGCGAAACAAATGAATTACCTTCAAATACCTGCGGTTTAAATGAAATAGCTTCAAATGCAGGCGAAACAAACGAGTTAGCTTCACATCCATGCGAAGCATATGAGTTAGCTTCAAATCAATGCGAAGAAGAAGGCTTAGCTTCAAATCCATGTGAAAGAAGTGGTTTAGCTTCAAATACTTGTGATAAACATGATTTAGAGTCAACTGCATGCGAATGGAACGAGTTAGCTTCAAATCCCAGGGAAACACATGGTTTAACTTCAAATCAATGCGAAGTAGTAGGCTTAGCTTCAAAACAATGCGAAACAAATGTTTTGGGTTCAGATACTTGCGGTTTAAATGAAATAGCTTCAAATGCAGGCGAAACAAACGAGTTAGCTTCAAGACCATGCGAAACACATGATTCAGCTTCAAATCAATGCAAAGTTGTAGACTTAGCTTCAAATCAATGCGAAACAAATGGTTTAGCTTCAAATACTTGTGATAAACATGATTTAGTTTCAACTGCATACGAATCGAACGAGTTCGCTTCAAATTCAAGAGAAACACATGAATTAACTTCAAATCAATGCGAAGTAGTAGGCTTAGCTTCAAATCAATGCGAAACAAATGAATTACCTTCAAATACCTGCGGTTTAAATGAAATAGCTTCAAATGCAGGCGAAACAAACGAGTTAGCTTCACATCCATGCGAAGCATATGAGTTAGCTTCAAATCAATGCGAAGAAGAAGGCTTATCTTCAAATCCATGTGAAAGAAGTGGTTTAGCTTCAAATACTTGTGATAAACATGATTTAGCTTCAACTGCATGCGATTCAAACGAGTTAGCTTCTAATCCAAGAGAAACACATGATATTAACTTCAAATTCCTGCGAAGTGGAAGGCTTAGCTTCAAATCCATGTGAAACAAATGATTTACCTTCAAATATCTGCGGTTTAAATGAAATAGCTTCAAATGCAGGCGAAACAAACGAGTTAGCTTCAAATCCATGCGAAGCACATGAGTTAGCTTCAAATCAATGCGAGGTAGAAGGCTTAGCTTCAAATCCATGTGAAACAAATGGTTTAGCTTCAAATACTTCTGATAAACACGATTTAGGGTCAATTGCATGCGAATGGAACGAGTTAGCTTCAAATCCCAGGGAAACACATGATTTAACTTCAAATCAATGCGAAGTAGGAGGCTTAGCTTCAAATCAATGCGAAACAAATGGTTTGGATTCAGATACTTGTGATCAAAATGATTTAGCTTCAACTGCATGCGAATCAAACGACTTAGCTTCAAATTCAAGAGAAACACATGAATTAACTTCAAATCAATGCGAAGTAGTAGGCTTAGCTTTAAATCCATGTGAAACAAATGATTTACCTTCAAATATCTGCAGTTTAAATAAAATAGCTTCAAATGCAGGCGAAACAAACGAGTTAGCTTCAAATCCATGCGAAGCACATGAGTTAGCTTCAAATCAATGCGAAGTAGAAGGCTTAGCTTCAAATCCATGTGAAATAAATGGTTTAGCTTCAAATACTTCTGATAAACACGATTTAGAGTCAATTGCATGCGAATGGAACGAGTTAGCTTCAAATCCCTGGGAAACACATGATTTAACTTCAAATCAATGCGAAGTAGGAGGCTTAGCTTCAAATCAATGCGAAACAAATGTTTTGGGTTCAGATACTTGTGAACAAAATGATTTAGCTTCAACTGCATGCGAATCAAACGAGTTAGCTTCAAATTCAAGAGAAACACATGATTTAACTTCAAATCAATGCGAAGTAGAAGTCTTAGCATCAAATTCATGCGAAACAAATGATTTACATTCAAATACTTGTGATAAACATGATTTAGCTTCAACTGCGTGCGAATCAAACGACTTAGCTTCAAGACCATGCGAAACACATGATTTAACTTCAACTCAATGCGAAGTAGTAGGCTTAGCTTCAAAACAATGCGAAACAAATGTTTTGGGTTCAGATACTTGTAATAAACATGATTTAGCTACAACTGCATGCGATTCAAACGAGTTAGCTTCAAATCCAAGAGAAACACATGATATTAACTTCAAATCAATGCGAAGTGGAAGGCGTAGCTTCAAATCCATGTGAAACAAATGATTTACCTTCAAATATCTGCGGTTTAAATGAAATAGCTTCAAATGCAGGCGAAACAAACGAGTTAGCTTCAAATCCATGCGAAGCACATGAGTTAGCTTCAAATCAATGCGAAGTAGAAGGCTTAGCTTCAAATCCATGTGAAACAAATAGTTTAGCTTCAAATACTTCTGATAAACACGATTTAGAGTCAATTGCATGCGAATGGAACGAGTTAGCTTCAAATCCCAGGGAAACACATGATTTAACTTCAAATCAATGCGAAGTAGGAGGCTTAGCTTCAAATCAATGCGAAACAAATGGTTTGGATTCAGATACTTGTGATCAAAATGATTTAGCTTCAACTGCATGCGAATCAAACGACTTAGCTTCAAATTCAAGAGAAACACATGAACTAACTTCAAATCAATGCGAAGTAGTAGGCTTAGCTTCAAATCAATGCGAAACAAATGTTTTGGGTTCAGATACTTGTGATCAAAATGATTTAGCTTCAACTGCATGCGAATCTAACGAGGTAGCTTCAAATTCAAGAGAAACACATGATTTAACTTCAAATCAATGCGAAGTAGAAGTCTTAGCATCAAATTCATGCGAAACAAATGATTTACCTTCAAATACTTGTGATAAACATGATTTAGCTTCAACTGCGTGCGAATCAAACGACTTAGCTTCAAATCCAAGGGAAACACATGATTTAACTTCAAATCAATGCGAAGTAGTAGGCTTAGCTTCAAAACAATGCGAAACAAATGTTTTGGGTTCAGATACTTGTAATAAACATGATTTAGCTTCAACTGCATGCGATTCAAACGAGTTAGCTTCAAATCCAAGAGAAACACATGATATTAACTTCAAATCAATGCGAAGTGGAAGGCTTAGCTTCAAATCCATGCGAAACATATGATTTACCTTCAAATACTTGCGGTTTAAATGAAATAGCTTCAAATGCAGGCGAAACAAACGAGTTAGCTTCAAGACCATGCGAAACACATGATTCAGCTTCAAATCAATGCAAAGTAGTAGACTTAGTTTCAAATCAATGCGAAACAAATGGTTTAGCTTCAAATACTTGTGATAAACATGATTTAGTTTCAACTGCATACGAATCGAACGAGTTCGCTTCAAATTCAAGAGAAACACATGAATTAACTTCAAATCAATGCGAAGTAGTAGGCTCAGCTTCAAATCAATGCGAAACAAATGAATTACCTTCAAATACCTGCGGTTTAAATGAAATAGCTTCAAAAGCAGGCGAAACAAACGAGTTAGCTTCACATCCATGCGAAGCACATGAGTTAGCTTCAAATCAATGCGAACAAGAAGGCTTAGCTTCAAATCCATGTGAAACAAATAGTTTAGCTTCAAATACTTCTGATAAACACGATTTTGAGTCAATTGCATGCGAATGGAACGAGTTAGCTTCAAATCACAGGGAAACACATGAATTAACTTCAAATCAATGCGAAGTAGTAGGCTCAGCTTCAAATCAATGCGAAACAAATGAATTACCTTCAAATACCTGCGGTTTAAATGAAATAGCTTCAAATGCAGGCAAAACAAACGAGTTAGCTTCAAATCCATGCGAAGCACATGAGTTAGCTCCAAATCAATGCGAAGTAGAAGGCTTAGCTTCAAATCCATGTGAAACAAATGGATTAGCTTCAAATACTTGTGATAAACATGATTTAGAGTCAATTGCATGCGAATGGAACGAGTTAGCTTTAAATCCCAGGGAAACACATGATTTAACTTCAAATCAATGCGAAGTAGGAGGCTTAGCTTCAAATCCATGTGAAACAAATGATTTACCTTCAAATATCTGCGGTTTAAATGAAATAGCTTCAAATGCAGGCGTAACAAACGAGTTAGTTGCAAATCCATGCGAAGCACATGAGTTAGCTTCAACTCAATGCGAAGTAGAAGGCTTAGCTTCAAATCCATGTGAAACAAATGGTTTAGCTTCAAATACTTCTGATAAACACGCTTTAGAGTCAATTGCATGCGAATGGAACGAGTTAGCTTCAAATCCCAGGGAAACACATGATTTAACTTCAAATCAATGCGAAGTAGGAGGCTTAGCTTCAAATCAATGCGAAACAAATGTTTTGGGTTCAGATACTTGTAAACAAAATGATTTAGCTTCAACTGCATGCGAATCAAACGAGTTAGCTTCAAATTCAAGAGAAACACATGATTTAACTTCAAATCAATGCGAAGTAGAAGTCTTAGCATCAAATTCATGCGAAACAAATGATTTACCTTCAAATACTTGTGATAAACATGATTTAGCTTCAACTGCGTGCGAATCAAACGACTTAGCTTCAAATCCAAGGGAAACACATGATTTAACTTCAACTCAATGCGAAGTAGTAGGCTTAGCTTCAAAACAATGCGAAACAAATGTTTTGGGTTCAGATACTTGTAATAAACATGATTTAGCTACAACTGCATGCGATTCAAACGAGTTAGCTTCAAATCCAAGAGAAACACATGATATTAACTTCAAATCAATGCGAAGTGGAAGGCGTGGCTTCAAATCCATGTGAAACAAATGATTTACCTCCAAATATCTGCGGTTTAAATGAAATAGCTTCAAATGCAGGCGAAACAAACGAGTTAGCTTCAAATCCATGCGAAGCACATGAGTTAGCTTCAAATCAATGCGAGGTAGAAGGCTTAGCTCCAAATCCATGTGAAACAAATGGTTTAGCTTCAAATACTTCTGATAATCACGATTTAGAGTCAATTGCATGCGAATGGAACGAGTTAGCTTCAAATCCCAGGGAAACACATGATTTAACTTCAAATCAATGCGAGGTAGGAGGCTTAGCTTCAAATCAATGCGAAACAAATGGTTTGGATTCAGATACTTGTGATCAAAATGATTTAGCTTCAACTGCATGCGAATCAAACGACTTAGCTTCAAATTCAAGAGAAACACATGAATTAACTTCAAATCAATGCGAAGTAGTAGGCTTAGATTCAAATCCATGTGAAACAAATGGTTTAGCTTCAAATACTTCTGATAATCACGATTTAGAGTCAATTGCATGCGAATGGAACGAGTTAGCTTCTAATCCCAGGGAAACACATGATTTAACTTCAAATCAATGCGAAGTAGGAGGCTTAGCTTCAAATCAATGCGAAACAAATGGTTTGGATTCAGATACTTGTGATCAAAATGATTTAGCTTCAACTGCATGCGAATCAAACGACTTAGCTTCAAATTCAAGAGAAACACATGAATTGACTTCAAATCAATGCGAAGTAGTAGGCTTAGCTTCAAATTCATGTGAAACAAATGATTTACCTTCAAATATCTGCGGTTTAAATGAACTAGCTTCAAATGCAGGCGAAACAAACGAGTTAGCTTCAAATCCATGCGAAGCACATGAGTTAGCTTCAAATCAATGCGAAGTAGAAGGCTTAGCTTCAAATCCATGTGAAATAAATGGTTTAGCTTCAAATACTTCTGATAAACACGATTTAGAGTCAATTGCATGCGAATGGAACGAGTTAGCTTCAAATCCCAGGGAAACACATGATTTAACTTCAAATCAATGCGAAGTAGGAGGCTTAGCTTCAAATCAATGCGAAACAAATGTTTTGGGTTCAGATACTTGTGAACAAAATGATTTAGCTTCAACTGCAAGCGAATCAAACGAGTTAGCTTCAAATTCAAGAGAAACACATGATTTAACTTCAAATCAATGCGAAGTAGAAGTCTTAGCATGAAATTCATGCGAAACAAATGATTTACCTTCAAATACTTGTGATAAACATGATTTAGCTTCAACTGCGTGCGAATCAAACGACTTAGCTTCAAATCCAAGGGAAACACATGATTTAACTTCAAATCAATGCGAAGTAGTAGGCTTAGCTTCAAATCCATGTGAAACAAATGATTTACCTTCAAATATCTGCGGTTTAAATGAAATAGCTTCAAATGCAGGCGAAACAAACGAGTTAGCTTCACATCCATGCGAAGCACATGAGTTAGCTTCAAATCAATGCGAACATGAAGGCTTAGCTTCAAATCCATGTGAAACAAATGGTTTAGCTTCAAATACTTCTGATAAACACGATTTAGAGTCAATTGCATGCGAATGGAACGAGTTAGCTTAAAATCCCAGGGAAACACATGAATTAACTTCAAATCAATGCGAAGTAGTAGGCTTAGCTTCAAGTCCATGTGAAACAAATGATTTACCTTCAAATATCTGCGGTTTAAATGAAATAGCTTCAAATGCAGGCGAAACAAACGAGTTAGCTTCAAATCCATGCGAAGCACATGAGGTAGCTTCAAATCAATGCGAAGTAGAAGGCTTAGCTTCAAATCCATGTGAAACAAATGGTTTAGCTTCAAATACTTCTGATAAACACGATTTAGAGTCAATTGCATGCGAATGGAACGAGTTAGCTTCAAATCCCAGGGAAACACATGATTTAACTTCAAATCAATGCGAAGTAGGAGGCTTAGCTTCAAATCAATGCGAAACAAATGTTTTGGGTTCAGATACTTGTAATAAACATGATTTAGCTTCAACTGCATGCGATTCAGACGAGTTAGCTTCAAATCCAAGAGAAACACATGATATTAACTTCAAATCAATGCGAAGTGGAAGGCTTAGCTTCAAATCCATGCGAAACAAACGATTTACCTTGAAATATCTGCGGTTTAAATGAAATAGCTTCAAATGCAGGCGAATCAAACGAGTTAGCTTCAAGACCATGCGAAACACATGATTCAGCTTCAAATCAATGCAAAGTAGTAGACTTAGCTTCAAATCAATGCGAAACAAATGGTTTAGCTTCAAATACTTGTGATAAACACGATTTAGTTTCAACTGCATACGAATCGAACGAGTTCGCTCCAAATTCAAGAGAAACACATGAATTAACATCAAATCAATGCGAAGTAGGAGGCTTAGCTTCAAATCAATGCGAAACAAATGTTTTGGGTTCAGATACTTGTGAACAAAATGATTTAGTTTCAACTGCATACGAATCGAACGAGTTCGCTTCAAATTCAAGAGAAACACATGAATTAACTTCAAATCAATGCGAAGTAGTAGGCTCAGCTTCAAATCAATGCGAAACAAATGAATTACCTTCAAATACCTGCGGTTTAAATGAAATAGCTTCAAATGTAGGCGAAACAAACGAGTTAGCTTCACATCCATGCGAAGCACATGAGTTAGCTTCAAATCAATGCGAACAAGAAGGCTTAGCTTCAAATCCATGTGAAACAAATAGTTTAGCTTCAAATACTTCTGATAAACACGATTTAGAGTCAATTGCTTGCGAATGGAACGAGCTAGCTTCAAATCCCAGGGAAACACATGATTTAACTTCAAATCAATGCGAAGTAGGAGGCTTAGCTTCAAATCAATGCGAAACAAATGTTTTGGGTTCAGATACTTGTGAACAAAATGATTTAGCTTCAACTGCATGCGAATCAAACGAGTTAGCTTCAAATTCAAGAGAAACACATGATTTAACTTCAAATCAATGCGAAGTAGAAGTCTTAGCATCAAATTCATGCGAAACAAATGATTTACCTTCAAATACTTGTGATAAACATAATTTAGCTTCAACTGCGTGCGAATCAAACGACTTAGCTTCAAATCCAAGGGAAACACATGATTTAACTTCAACTCAATGCGAAGTAGTAGGCTTAGCTTCAAATCAATGCGAAACAAATGTTTTGGGTTCAGATACTTGTAATAAACATGATTTAGCTTCAACTGCATGCGATTCAAACGAGTTAGCTTCAAATCCAAGAGAAACACATGATATTAACTTCAAATCAATGCGAAGTGGAAGGCTTAGCTTCAAATCCATGCGAAACAAATGATTTACCTTCAAATATCTGCGGTTTAAATGAAATAGCTTCAAATGCAGGCGAAACAAACGAGTTAGCTTCAAGACCATGCGAAACACATGATTCAGCTTCAAATCAATGCAAAGTAGTAGACTTAGCTTCAAATCAATGCGAAACAAATGGTTTAGCTTCAAATACTTGTGATAAACATGATTTAGTTTCAACTGCATACGAATCGAACGAGTTCGCTCCAAATTCAAGAGAAACACATGAATTAACATCAAATCAATGCGAAGTAGTAGGCTTAGCTTCAAATCCATGTGAAATAAATGGTTTAGCTTCAAATACTTCTGATAAACACGATTTAGAGTCAATTGCATGCGAATGGAACGAGTTAGCTTCAAATCCCAGGGAAACACATGATTTAACTTCAAATCAATGCGAAGTAGGAGGCTTAGCTTCAAATCAATGCGAAACAAATGTTTTGGGTTCAGATACTTGTGAACAAAATGATTTAACTTCAACTGCATGCGAATCAAACGAGTTAGCTTCAAATTCAAGAGAAACACATGATTTAACTTCAAATCAATGCGAAGTAGTAGGCTCAGCTTCAAATCAATGCGAAACAAATGAATTACCTTCAAATACCTGCGGTTTAAATGAAATAGCTTCAAATGCAGGCGAAACAAACGAGTTAGCTTCACATCCATGCGAAGCACATGAGTTAGCTTCAAATCAATGCGAAACAAATGTTTTGGGTTCAGATACTTCTGAACCAAATGATTTAGCTTCAACTGCGTGCGAATCAAACGACTTAGCTTCAAATCCAAGGGAAACACATGATTTAACTTCAACTCAATGCGAAGTAGTAGGCTTAGCTTCAAATCAATGCGAAACAAATGTTTTGGGTTCAGATACTTGTAATAAACATGATTTAGCTTCAACTGCATGCGATTCAAACGAGTTAGCTTCAAATCCAAGAGAAACACATGATATTAACTTCAAATCAATGCGAAGTGGAAGGCTTAGCTTCAAATCCATGCGAAACAAATGATTTACCTTCAAATATCTGCGGTTTAAATGAAATAGCTTCAAATGCAGGCGAAACAAACGAGTTAGCTTCAAGACCATGCGAAACACATGATTCAGCTTCAAATCAATGCAAAGTAGTAGACTTAGCTTCAAATCAATGCGAAACAAATGGTTTAGCTTCAAATACTTGTGATAAACATGATTTAGTTTCAACTGCATACGAATCGAACGAGTTCGCTCCAAATTCGAGAGAAACACATGAATTAACATCAAATCAATGCGAAGTAGTAGGCTTAGCTTCAAATCCATGTGAAATAAATGGTTTAGCTTCAAATACTTCTGATAAACACGATTTAGAGTCAATTGCATGCGAATGGAACGAGTTAGCTTCAAATCCCAGGGAAACACATGATTTAACTTCAAATCAATGCGAAGTAGGAGGCTTAGCTTCAAATCAATGCGAAACAAATGTTTTGGGTTCAGATACTTGTGAACAAAATGATTTAACTTCAACTGCATGCGAATCAAACGAGTTAGCTTCAAATTCAAGAGAAACACATGATTTAACTTCAAATCAATGCGAAGTAGAAATCTTAGCATCAAATGCATGCGAAACAAATGATTTACCTTCAAATACTTGTGATAAACATGATTTAGCTTCAACTGCGTGCGAATCAAACGACTTAGCTTCAAATCCTAGGGAAACACATGATTTAACTTCAACTCAATGCGAAGTAGTAGGCTTAGCTTCAAAACAATGCGAAACAAATGTTTTGGGTTCAGATACTTGTAATAAACATGATTTAGCTACAACTGCATGCGATTCAAACGAGTTAGCTTCAAATCCAAGAGAAACACATGATATTAACTTCAAATCAATGCGAAGTGGAAGGCTTAGCTTCAAATCCATGCGAAACAAACGATTTACCTTGAAATATCTGCGGTTTAAATGAAATAGCTTCAAATGCAGGCGAAACAAACGAGTTAGCTTCAAGACCATGCGAAACACATGATTCAGCTTCAAATCAATGCAAAGTAGTAGACTTAGCTTCAAATCAATGCGAAACAAATGGTTTAGCTTCAAATACTTGTGATAAACACGATTTAGTTTCAACTGCATACGAATCGAACGAGTTCGCTCCAAATTCAAGAGAAACACATGAATTAACATCAAATCAATGCGAAGTAGGAGGCTTAGCTTCAAATCAATGCGAAACAAATGTTTTGGGTTCAGATACTTCTGAACCAAATGATTTAGCTTCAACTGCGTGCGAATCAAACGACTTAGCTTCAAATCCAAGGGAAACACATGATTTAACTTCAACTCAATGCGAAGTAGTAGGCTTAGCTTCAAATCAATGCGAAACAAATGATTTACCTTCAAATACTTGTGATAAACATGATTTAGCTTCAACTGCGTGCGAATCAAACGACTTAGCTTCAAATCCAAGGGAAACACATGATTTAACTTCAACTCAATGCGAAGTAGTAGGCTTAGCTTCAAAACAATGCGAAACAAATGTTTTGGGTTCAGATACTTGTAATAAACATGATTTAGCTACAACTGCATGCGATTCAAACGAGTTAGCTTCAAATCCAAGAGAAACACATGATATTAACTTCAAATCAATGCGAAGTGGAAGGCGTGGCTTCAAATCCATGTGAAACAAATGATTTACCTTCAAATATCTGCGGATTAAATGAAATAGCTTCAAATGCAGGCGAAACAAACGAGTTTGCTTCAAATCCATGCGAAGCACATGAGTTAGCTTCAAATCAATGCGAAGTAGAAGGCTTAGCTTCAAATCCATGTGAAACAAATGGTTTAACTTCAAATACTTCTGATAAACACGATTTAGAGTCAATTGCATGCGAATGGAACGAGTTAGCTTCAAATCCCAGGGAAACACATGATTTAACTTCAAATCAATGCGAAGTAGGAGGCTTAGCTTCAAATCAATGCGAAACAAATGTTTTGGGTTCAGATACTTGTGAACAAAATGATTTAGCTTCAACTGCATGCGAATCAAACGAGTTAGCTTCAAATTCAAGAGAAACACATGATTTAACTTCAAATCAATGCGAAGTAGAAGTCTTAGCATCAAATTCATGCGAAACAAATGATTCACCTTCAAATACTTGTGATAAACATGATTTAGCTTCAACTGCGTGCGAATCAAACGACTTAGCTTCAAATCCAAGGGAAACACATGATTTAACTTCAACTCAATGCGAAGTAGTAGGCTTAGCTTCAAAACAATGCGAAACAAATGTTTTGGGTTCAGATACTTGTAATAAACATGATTTAGTTTCAACTGCATACGAATCGAACGAGTTCGCTTCAAATCCAAGAGAAACACATGATATTAACTTCAAATCAATGCGAAGTGGAAGGCGTGGCTTCAAATCCATGTGAAACAAATGATTTACCTTCAAATATCTGCGGTTTAAATGAAATAGCTTCAAATGCAGGCGAAACAAACGAGTTAGCTTCAAATCCATGCGAAGCACATGAGTTAGCTTCAAATCAATGCGAAGTAGAAGGCTTAGCTTCAAATCCATGTGAAACAAATGGTATAGCTTCAAATACTTCTGATAAACACGATTTAGAGTCAATTGCATGCGAATGGAACGAGTTAGCTTCAAATCCCAGGGAAACACATGATTTAACTTCAAATCAATGCGAAGTAGGAGGCTTAGCTTCAAATCAATGCGAAACAAATGGTTTGGATTCAGATACTTGTGATCAAAATGATTTAGCTTCAACTGCATGCGAATCAAACGACTTAGCTTCAAATTCAAGAGAAACACATGAATTAACTTCAAATCAATGCGAAGTAGTAGGCTTAGCTTCAAATCAATGCGAAACAAATGTTTTGGGTTCAGATACTTGTGATCAAAATGATTTAGCTTCAACTGCATGCGAATCAAACGAGTTAGCTTCAAATTCAAGAGAAAAACATGATTTAACTTCAAATCAATGCGAAGTAGAAGTCTTAGCATCAAATTCATGCGAAACAAATGATTTACCTTCAAATACTTGTGATAAACATGATTTAGCTTCAACTGCGTGCGAATCAAACGACTTAGCTTCAAATCCAAGGGAAACACATGATTTAACTTCAAATCAATGCGAAGTAGTAGGCTTAGCTTCAAAACAATGCGAAACAAATGTTTTGGGTTCAGATACTTGTAATAAACATGATTTAGCTTCAACTGCATGCGATTCAAACGAGTTAGCTTCAAATCCAAGAGAAACACATGATATTAACTTCAAATCAGTGCGAAGTAGTAGGCTCAGCTTCAAATCAATGCGAAACAAATGAATTACCTTCAAATACCTGCGGTTTAAATGAAATAGCCTCAAATGCAGGCGAAACAAACGAGTTAGCTTCAAGACCATGCGAAACACATGATTCAGCTTCAAATCAATGCAAAGCAGTAGACTTAGCTTCAAATCAATGCGAAACAAATGGTTTAGCTTCAAATACTTCTGATAAACACGATTTAGAGTCAATTGCATGCGAATGGAACGAGTTAGCTTCAAATTCAAGAGAAACACATGAATTAACTTCAAATCAATGCGAAGTAGTAGGCTTAGCTTCAAGTCCATGTGAAACAAATGATTTACCTTCAAATATCTGCGGTTTAAATGAAATAGCTTCAAATGCAGGCGAAACAAACGAGTTAGCTTCAAATCCATGCGAAGCACATGAGTTAGCTTTAAATCAATGCGAAGTAGAAGGCTTAGCTTCAAATCCATGTGAAACAAATGGTTTAGCTTCAAATACTTCTGATAAACACGATTTAGAGTCAATTGCATGCGAATGGAACGAGTTAGCTTCAAATCCCAGGGAAACACATGATTTAACTCAAATCAATGCGAAGTAGGAGGCTTAGCTTCAAATCAATGCGAAACAAATGTTTTGGGTTCAGATACTTGTGAACAAAATGATTTAGTTTCAACTGCATACGAATCGAACGAGTTCGCTTCAAATTCAAGAGAAACACATGAATTAACTTCAAATCAATGCGAAGTAGTAGGCTTAGCTTCAAATCAATGCGAAACAAATGTTTTGGGTTCAGATACTTGTGATCAAAATGATTTAGCTTCAACTGCATGCGAATCAAACGAGTTAGCTTCAAATTCAAGAGAAAAACATGATTTAACTTCAAATCAATGCGAAGTAGAAGTCTTAGCATCAAATTCATGCGAAACAAATGATTTACCTTCAAATACTTGTGATAAACATGATTTAGCTTCAACTGCGTGCGAATCAAACGAGTTAGCTTCAAATCCAAGAGAAACACATGATATTAACTTCAAATCAATGCGAAGTGCAAGGCTTAGCTTCAAATCCATGCGAAACAAATGATTTACCTTCAAATACTTGCGGTTTAAATGAAATAGCTTCAAATGCAGGCGAAACAAACGAGTTAGCTTCAAATCCATGCGAAGCACATGAGTTAGCTTCAAATCAATGCGAAGTAGAAGGCTTAGCTTCAAATCCAAGTGAAACAAATAGTTTAGCTTCAAATACTTCTGATAAACACGATTTAGAGTAAATTGCATGCGAATGGAACGAGTTAGATTCAAATCCCAGGGAAACACATGATTTAACTTCAAATCAATGCGAAGTAGGAGGCTTAGCTTCAAATCAATGCGAAACAAATGTTTTGGGTTCAGATACTTGTGAACAAAATGATTTAGCTTCAACTGCATGCGAATCAAACGAGTTAGCTTCAAATTCAAGAGAAACACACGATTTAACTACAAATCAATAAGAAGTAGAAGTCTTAGCATCAAATTCATGCGAAACAAATGATTTACCTTCAAATACTTGTGATAAACATGATTTAGCTTCAACTACGTGC
Organism: Megalopta genalis; assembly: GCF_051020955.1. Taxonomy (NCBI): domain Eukaryota; kingdom Metazoa; phylum Arthropoda; class Insecta; order Hymenoptera; family Halictidae; genus Megalopta; species Megalopta genalis. The sequence continues at coordinate 93,801 of NW_027476377.1, read as the reverse complement.
GAATCAAACGACTTAGCTTCAAATCCAAGGGAAACACATGATTTAACTTCAAATCAATGCGAAGTAGTAGGCTTAGCTTCAAAATAATGCGATACAAATGTTTTGGGTTCAGATACTTGTAATAAACATGATTTAGCTTCAACTGCATGCGATTCAAACGAGTTAGCTTCAAATCCAAGAGAAACACATGATATTAACTTCAAATCAATGCGAAGTGCAAGGCTTAGCTTCAAATCCATGCGAAACAAATGATTTACCTTCAAATACTTGCGGTTTAAATGAAATAGCTTCAAATGCAAGCGAAACAAACGAGTTAGCTTCAAGACCATGCGCAACACATGATTCAGCTTCAAATCAATGCAAAGTAGTAGACTTAGCTTCAAATCAATGCGAAACAAATGGTTTAGCTTCAAATACTTGTGATAAACATGATTTAGTTTCAACTGCATACGAATCGAACGAGTTCGCTCCAAATTCAAGAGAAACACATGAATTAACATCATATCAATGCGAAGTAGTAGGCTTAGCTTCAAATCCATGTGAAATAAATGGTTTAGCTTCAAATACTTCTGATAAACACGATTTAGAGTCAATTGCATGCGAATGGAACGAGTTAGCTTCAAATCCCAGGGAAACACTTGATTTAACTTCAAATCAATGCGAGGTAGGAGGCTTAGCTTCAAATCAATGCGAAACAAATGTTTTGGGTTCAGATACTTGTGAACAAAATGATTTAGCTTCAACTGCATGCGAATCAAACGAGTTAGCTTCAAATTCAAGAGAAACACATGATTTAACTTCAAATCAATGCGAAGTAGAAGTCTTAGCATCAAATTCATGCGAAACAAATGATTTACCTTCAAATACTTATGATAAACATGATTTAGCTTCAACTGCGTGCGAATCAAACGACTTAGCTTCAAATCCAAGGGAAACACATGATTTAACTTCAACTCAATGCGAAGTAGTAGGCTTAGCTTCAAAACAATGCGAAACAAATGTTTTGGGTTCAGATACTTGTAATAAACATGATTTAGCTACAACTGCATGCGATTCAAACGAGTTAGCTTCAAATCCAAGAGCAACACATGATATTAACTTCAAATCAATGCGAAGTGGAAGGCGTGGCTTCAAATCCATGTGAAACAAATGATTTACCTTCAAATATCTGCGGTTTAAATGAAATAGCTTCAAATGCAGGCGAAACAAACGAGTTAGCTTCAAATCCATGCGAAGCACATGAGTTAGCTTCAAATCAATGCGAAGTAGAAGGCTTAGCTTCAAATCCATGTGAAACAAATGGTATAGCTTCAAATACTTCTGATAAACACGATTTAGAGTCAATTGCATGCGAATGGAACGAGTTAGCTTCAAATCCCAGGGAAACACATGATTTAACTTCAAATCAATGCGAAGTAGGAGGCTTAGCTTCAAATCAATGCGAAACAAATGGTTTGGATTCAGATACTTGTGATCAAAATGATTTAGCTTCAACTGCATGCGAATCAAACGAGTTAGCTTCAAATTCAAGAGAAAAACATGATTTAACTTCAAATCAATGCGAAGTAGAAGTCTTAGCATCAAATTCATGCGAAACAAATGATTTACCTTCAAATACTTGTGATAAACATGATTTAGCTTCAACTGCGTGCGAATCAAACGACTTAGCTTCAAATCCAAGGGAAACACATGATTTAACTTCAAATCAATGCGAAGTAGTAGGCTTAGCTTCAAAACAATGCGAAACAAATGTTTTGGGTTCAGATACTTGTAATAAACATGATTTAGCTTCAACTGCATGCGATTCAAACGAGTTAGCTTCAAATCCAAGAGAAACACATGATATTAACTTCAAATCAATGCGAAGTGCAAGGCTTAGCTTCAAATCCATGCGAAACAAATGATTTACCTTCAAATACTTGCGGTTTAAATGAAATAGCTTCAAATGCAGGCGAAACAAACGAGTTAGCTTCAAATCCATGCGAAGCACATGAGTTAGCTTCAAATCAATGCGAACATGAAGGCTTAGCTTCAAATCCATGTGAAACAAATGGTTTAGCTTCAAATACTTCTGATAAACACGATTTAGAGTCAATTGCATGCGAATGGTACGAGTTAGCTTCAAATCCCAGGGAAACACATGAATTAACTTCAAATCAATGCGAAGTAGTAGGCTTAGCTTCAAGTCCATGTGAAACAAATGATTTACCTTCAAATATCTGCGGTTTAAATGTAATAGCTTCAAATGCAGGCGAAACAAACGAGTTTGCTTCAAATCCATGCGAAGCACATGAGTTAGCTTCAAATCAATGCGAAGTAGAAGGCTTAGCATCAAATCCATGTGAAACAAATGGTTTAACTTCAAATACTTCTGATAAACACGATTTAGAGTCAATTGCATGCGAATGGAACGAGTTAGCTTCAAATCCCAGGGAAACACATGATTTAACTTCAAATCAATGCGAAGTAGGAGGCTTAGCTTCAAATCAATGCGAAACAAATGTTTTGGGTTCAGATACTTGTGAACAAAATGATTTAGCTTCAACTGCATGCGAATCAAACGAGTTAGCTTCAAATTCAAGAGAAACACATGATTTAACTTCAAATCAATGCGAAGTAGAAGTCTTAGCATCAAATTCATGCGAAACAAATGATTTACCTTCAAATACTTGTGATAAACATGATTTAGCTTCAACTGCGTGCGAATCAAACGACTTAGCTTCAAATCCAAGGGAAACACATGATTTAACTTCAACTCAATGCGAAGTAGAAGTCTTAGCATCAAATTCATGCGAAACAAATGTTTTGGGTTCTGATACTTGTAATAAACATGATTTAGCTACAACTGCATGCGATTCAAACGAGTTAGCTTCAAATCCAAGAGAAACACATGATATTAACTTCAAATCAATGCGAAGAGGAAGGCGTGGCTTCAAATCCATGTGAAACAAATGATTTACCTTCAAATATCTGCGGTTTAAATGAAATAGCTTCAAATGCAGGCGAAACAAACGAGTTAGCTTCAAATCCATGCGAAGCACATGAGTTAGCTTCAAATCAATGCGAGGTAGAAGGCTTAGCTTCAAATCCATGTGAAACAAATGGTTTAGCTTCAAATACTTCTGATAATCACGATTTAGAGTCAATTGCATGCGAATGGAACGAGTTAGCTTCAAATCCCAGGGAAACACATGATTTGACTTCAAATCAATGCGAAGTAGGAGGCTTAGCTTCAAATCAATGCGAAACAAATGGTTTGGATTCAGTTACTTGTGATCAAAATGATTTAGCTTCAACTGCATGCGAATCAAACGACTTAGCTTCAAATTCAAGAGAAACACATGAATTAACTTCAAATCAATGCGAAGTAGTAGGCTTAGCTTCAAATCAATGTGAAACAAATGGTTTAGCTTCAAATACTTCTGATAATCACGATTTAGAGTCAATTGCATGCGAATCAAACGACTTAGCTTCAAATTCAAGAGAAACACATGAATTAACTTCAAATCAATGCGACGTAGTAGGCTTAGCTTCAAATCAATGCGAAACAAATGTTTTGGGTTCAGATACTTGTGATCAAAATGATTTAGCTTCAACTGCATGCGAATCAAACGAGTTAGCTTCAAATTCAAGAGAAAAACATGATTTAACTTCAAATCAATGCGAAGTAGAAGTCTTAGCATCAAATTCATGCGAAACAAATGATTTACCTTCAAATACTTGTGATAAACATGATTTAGCTTCAACTGCGTGCGAATCAAACGACTTAGCTTCAAATCCAAGGGAAACACATGATTTAACTTCAAATCAATGCGAAGTGCAAGGCTTAGTTTCAAATCCATGCGAAACAAATGATTTACCTTCAAATACTTGCGATTTAAATGAAATAGCTTCAAATGCAGGCGAAACAAACGAGTTAGCTTCAAATCCATGCGAAGCACATGAGTTAGATTCAAATCAATGCGAAGTAGAAGGCTTAGCTTCAAATCCAAGTGAAACAAATAGTTTAGCTTCAAATACTTCTGATAAACACGATTTAGAGTCAATTGCATGCGAATGGAACGAGTTAGATTCAAATCCCAGGGAAACACATGATTTAACTTCAAATCAATGCGAAGTAGGAGGCTTAGCTTCAAATCAATGCGAAACAAATGTTTTGGGTTCAGATACTTGTGAACAAAATGATTTAGCTTCAACTGCATGCGAATCAAACGAGTTAGCTTCAAATTCAAGAGAAACACACGATTTAACTTCAAATCAATAAGAAGTAGAAGTCTTAGCATCAAATTCATGCGAAACAAATGATTTACCTTCAAATACTTGTGATAAACATGATTTAGCTTCAACTACGTGCGAATCAAACGACTTAGCTTCAAATCCAAGGGAAACACATGATTTAACTTCAAATCAATGCGAAGTAGTAGGCTTAGCTTCAAAATAATGCGATACAAATGTTTTGGGTTCAGATACTTGTAATAAACATGATTTAGCTTCAACTGCATGCGATTCAAACGAGTTAGCTTCAAATCCAAGAGAAACACATGATATTAACTTCAAATCAATGCGAAGTGCAAGGCTTAGCTTCAAATCCATGCGAAACAAATGATTTACCTTCAAATACTTGCGGTTTAAATGAAATAGCTTCAAATGCAAGCGAAACAAACGAGTTAGCTTCAAGACCATGCGCAACACATGATTCAGCTTCAAATCAATGCAAAGTAGTAGACTTAGCTTCAAATCAATGCGAAACAAATGGTTTAGCTTCAAATACTTGTGATAAACATGATTTAGTTTCAACTGCATACGAATCGAACGAGTTCGCTCCAAATTCAAGAGAAACACATGAATTAACATCATATCAATGCGAAGTAGTAGGCTTAGCTTCAAATCCATGTGAAATAAATGGTTTAGCTTCAAATACTTCTGATAAACACGATTTAGAGTCAATTGCATGCGAATGGAACGAGTTAGCTTCAAATCCCAGGGAAACACATGATTTAACTTCAAATCAATGCGAGGTAGGAGGCTTAGCTTCAAATCAATGCGAAACAAATGTTTTGGGTTCAGATACTTGTGAACAAAATGATTTAGCTTCAACTGCATGCGAATCAAACGAGTTAGCTTCAAATTCAAGAGAAACACATGATTTAACTTCAAATCAATGCGAAGTAGAAGTCTTAGCATCAAATTCATGCGAAACAAATGATTTACCTTCAAATACTTATGATAAACATGATTTAGCTTCAACTTCGTGCGAATCAAACGACTTAGCTTCAAATCCAAGGGAAACACATGATTTAACTTCAACTCAATGCGAAGTAGTAGGCTTAGCTTCAAAACAATGCGAAACAAATGTTTTGGGTTCAGATACTTGTAATAAACATGATTTAGCTACAACTGCATGCGATTCAAACGAGTTAGCTTCAAATCCAAGAGCAACACATGATATTAACTTCAAATCAATGCGAAGTGGAAGGCGTGGCTTCAAATCCATGTGAAACAAATGATTTACCTTCAAATATCTGCGGTTTAAATGAAATAGCTTCAAATGCAGGCGAAACAAACGAGTTAGCTTCAAATTCAAGAGAAACACATGAATTAACTTCAAATCAATGCGAAGTAGTAGGCTTAGCTTCAAATCAATGTGAAACAAATGGTTTAGCTTCAAATACTTCTGATAATCACGATTTAGAGTCAATTGCATGCGAATCAAACGACTTAGCTTCAAATTCAAGAGAAACACATGAATTAACTTCAAATCAATGCGACGTAGTAGGCTTAGCTTCAAATCAATGCGAAACAAATGTTTTGGGTTCAGATACTTGTGATCAAAATGATTTAGCTTCAACTGCATGCGAATCAAACGAGTTAGCTTCAAATTCAAGAGAAAAACATGATTTAACTTCAAATCAATGCGAAGTAGAAGTCTTAGCATCAAATTCATGCGAAACAAATGATTTACCTTCAAATACTTGTGATAAACATGATTTAGCTTCAACTGCGTGCGAATCAAACGACTTAGCTTCAAATCCAAGGGAAACACATGATTTAACTTCAAATCAATGCGAAGTAGTAGGCTTAGCTTCAAAACAATGCGAAACAAATGTTTTGGGTTCAGATACTTGTAATAAACATGATTTAGCTTCAACTGCATGCGATTCAAACGAGTTAGCTTCAAATCCAAGAGTAACACATGATATTAACTTCAAATCAATGCGAAGTGGAAGGCTTAGCTTCAAATCCATGCGAAACAAATGATTTACCTTCAAATACTTGCGGTTTAAATGAAATAGCTTCAAATGCAGGCGACACAAACGAGTTAGTTTCAAGACCATGCGAAACACATGATTCAGCTTCAAATCAATGCAACGTAGTAGACTTAGCTTCAAATCAATGCGAAACAAATGGTTTAGCTTCAAATACTTGTGATAAACATGATTTAGTTTCAACTGCATACGAATCGAACGAGTTCGCTTGAAATTCAAGAGAAACACATGAATTAACTTCAAATCAGTGCGAAGTAGTAGGCTCAGCTTCAAATCAATGCGAAACAAATGAATTACCTTCAAATACCTGCGGTTTAAATGAAATAGCTTCAAATGCAGGCGAAACAAACGAGTTAGCTTCAGATCCATGCGAAGCACATGAGTTAGCTTCAAATCAATGCGAACATGAAGGCTTAGCATCAAATCCATGTGAAACAAATGGTTTAGCTTCAAATACTTCTGATAAACACGATTTAGAGTCAATTGCATGCGAATGGAACGAGTTAGCTTCAAATCCCAGGGAAACACATGAATTAACTTCAAATCAATGCGAAGTAGTAGGCTTAGCTTCAAGTCCATGTGAAACAAATGATTTACCTTCAAATATCTGCGGTTTAAATGAAATAGCTTCAAATGCAGGCGAAACAAACGAGTTTGCTTCAAATCCATGCGAAGCACATGAGTTAGCTTCAAATCAATGCGAAGTAGAAGGCTTAGCATCAAATCCATGTGAAACAAATGGTTTAACTTCAAATACTTCTGATAAACACGATTTAGAGTCAATTGCATGCGAATGGAACGAGTTAGCTTCAAATCCCAGGGAAACACATGATTTAACTTCAAATCAATGCGAAGTAGGAGGCTTAGCTTCAAATCAATGCGAAACAAATGTTTTGGGTTCAGATACTTGTGAACAAAATGATTTAGCTTCAACTGCATGCGAATCAAACGAGTTAGCTTCAAATTCAAGAGAAACACATGATTTAACTTCAAATCAATGCGAAGTAGAAGTCTTAGCATCAAATTCATGCGAAACAAATGATTTACCTTCAAATACTTATGATAAACATGATTTAGCTTCAACTGCGTGCGAATCAAACGACTTAGCTTCAAATCCAAGGGAAACACATGATTTAACTTCAACTCAATGCGAAGTAGTAGGCTTAGCTTCAAAACAATGCGAAACAAATGTTTTGGGTTCAGATACTTGTAATAAACATGATTTAGCTACAACTGCATGCGATTCAAACGAGTTAGCTTCAAATCCAAGAGCAACACATGATATTAACTTCAAATCAATGCGAAGTGGAAGGCGTGGCTTCAAATCCATGTGAAACAAATGATTTACCTTCAAATATCTGCGGTTTAAATGAAATAGCTTCAAATGCAGGCGAAACAAACGAGTTAGCTTCAAATCCATGCGAAGCACATGAGTTAGCTTCAAATCAATGCGAAGTAGAAGGCTTAGCTTCAAATCCATGTGAAACAAATGGTATAGCTTCAAATACTTCTGATAAACACGATTTAGAGTCAATTGCATGCGAATGGAACGAGTTAGCTTCAAATCCCAGGGAAACACATGATTTAACTTCAAATCAATGCGAAGTAGGAGGCTTAGCTTCAAATCAATGCGAAACAAATGGTTTGGATTCAGATACTTGTGATCAAAATGATTTAGCTTCAACTGCATGCGAATCAAACGACTTAGCTTCAAATTCAAGAGAAACACATGAATTAACTTCAAATCAATGCGAAGTAGTAGGCTTAGCTTCAAATCAATGCGAAACAAATGTTTTGGGTTCAGATACTTGTGATCAAAATGATTTAGCTTCAACTGCATGCGAATCAAACGAGTTAGCTTCAAATTCAAGAGAAAAACATGATTTAACTTCAAATCAATGCGAAGTAGAAGTCTTAGCATCAAATTCATGCGAAACAAATGATTTACCTTCAAATACTTGTGATAAACATGATTTAGCTTCAACTGCGTGCGAATCAAACGACTTAGCTTCAAATCCAAGGGAAACACATGATTTAACTTCAAATCAATGCGAAGTAGTAGGCTTAGCTTCAAAACAATGCGAAACAAATGTTTTGGGTTCAGATACTTGTAATAAACATGATTTAGCTTCAACTGCATGCGATTCAAACGAGTTAGCTTCAAATCCAAGAGTAACACATGATATTAACTTCAAATCAATGCGAAGTGGAAGGCTTAGCTTCAAATCCATGCGAAACAAATGATTTACCTTCAAATACTTGCGGTTTAAATGAAATAGCTTCAAATGCAGGCGACACAAACGAGTTAGTTTCAAGACCATGCGAAACAAATGATTCAGCTTCAAATCAATGCAACGTAGTAGACTTAGCTTCAAATCAATGCGAAACAAATGGTTTAGCTTCAAATACTTGTGATAAACATGATTTAGTTTCAACTGCATACGAATCGAACGAGTTCGCTTCAAATTAAAGAGAAACACATGAATTAACTTCAAATCAGTGCGAAGTAGTAGGCTCAGCTTCAAATCAATGCGAAACAAATGAATTACCTTCAAATACCTGCGGTTTAAATGAAATAGCTTCAAATGCAGGCGAAACAAACGAGTTAGCTTCACATCCATGCGAAGCACATGAGTTAGCTTCAAATCAATGCGAACATGAAGGCTTAGCTTCAAATCCATGTGAAACAAATGGTTTAGCTTCAAATACTTCTGATAAACACGATTTAGAGTCAATTGCATGCGAATGGAACGAGTTAGCTTCAAATCCCAGGGAAACACATGATTTAACTTCAAATCAATGCGAAGTAGGAGGCTTAGCTTCAAATCAATGCGAAACAAATGGTTTGGATTCAGATACTTGTGATCAAAATGATTTAGCTTCAACTGCATGCGAATCAAACGACTTAGCTTCAAATTCAAGAGAAACACATGAATTAACTTCAAATCAATGCGAAGTAGTAGGCTTAGCTTCAAATCAATGCGAAACAAATGTTTTGGGTTCAGATACTTGTGATCAAAATGATTTAGCTTCAACTGCATGCGAATCAAACGAGTTAGCTTCAAATTCAAGAGAAAAACATGATTTAACTTCAAATCAATGCGAAGTAGAAGTCTTAGCATCAAATTCATGCGAAACAAATGATTTACCTTCAAATACTTGTGATAAACATGATTTAGCTTCAACTGCGTGCGAATCAAACGACTTAGCTTCAAATCCAAGGGAAACACATGATTTAACTTCAAATCAATGCGAAGTAGTAGGCTTAGCTTCAAAACAATGCGAAACAAATGTTTTGGGTTCAGATACTTGTAATAAACACGATTTAGCTTCAACTGCATGCGATTCAAACGCGTTAGCTTCAAATCCAAGAGTAACACATGATATTAACTTCAAATCAATGCGAAGTGGAAGGCTTAGCTTCAAATCCATGCGAAACAAATGATTTACCTTCAAATAATTGCGGTTTAAATGAAATAGCTTCAAATGCAGGCGACACAAACGAGTTAGTTTCAAGACCATGCGAAACACATGATTCAGCTTCAAATCAATGCAACGTAGTAGACTTAGCTTCAAATCAATGCGAAACAAATGGTTTAGCTTCAAATACTTGTGATAAACATGATTTAGTTTCAACTGCATACGAATCGAACGAGTTCGCTTCAAATTCAAGAGAAACACATGAATTAACTTCAAATCAGTGCGAAGTAGTAGGCTCAGCTTCAAATCAATGCGAAACAAATGAATTACCTTCAAATACCTGCGGTTTAAATGAAATAGCTTCAAATGCAGGCGAAACAAACGAGTTAGCTTCACATCCATGCGAAGCACATGAGTTAGCTTCAAATCAATGCGAGGTAGAAGGCTTAGCTTCAAATCCATGTGAAACAAATGGTTTAGCTTCAAATACTTCTGATAATCACGATTTAGAGTCAATTGCATGCGAGTGGAACGAGTTAGCTTCAAATCCCAGGGAAACACATGATTTGACTTCAAATCAATGCGAAGTAGGAGGCTTAGCTTCAAATCAATGCGAAACAAATGGTTTGGATTCAGATACTTGTGATCAAAATGATTTAGCTTCAACTGCATGCGAATCAAACGACTTAGCTTCAAATTCAAGAGAAACACATGAATTAACTTCAAATCAATGCGAAGTAGTAGGCTTAGCTTCAAATCAATGTGAAACAAATGGTTTAGCTTCAAATACTTCTGATAATCACGATTTAGAGTCAATTGCATGCGAATGGAACGAGTTAGCTTCAAATCCCAGGGAAACACATGATTTAACTTCAAATCAATGCGAAGTAGGAGGCTTAGCTTCAAATCAATGCGAAACAAATGGTTTGGATTCAGATACTTGTGATCAAAATGATTTAGCTTCAACTGCATGCGAATCAAACGACTTAGCTTCAAATTCAAGAGAAACACATGAATTAACTTCAAATCAATGCGAAGTAGTAGGCTTAGCTTCAAATCCATGTGAAACAAATGATTTACCTTCAAATATCTGCGGTTTAAATGAACTAGCTTCAAATGCAGGCGAAACAAACGAGTTAGCTTCAAATCCATGCGAAGCACATGAGTTAGCTTCAAATCAATGCGAAGTAGAAGGCTTAGCTTCAAATCCATGTGAAATAAATGGTTTAGCTTCAAATACTTCTGATAAACACGATTTAGAGTCAATTGCATGCGAATGGAACGAGTTAGCTTCAAATCCCAGGGAAACACATGATTTAACTTCAAATCAATGCGAAGTAGGAGGGTTAGCTTCAAATCAATGCGAAACAAATGTTTTGGGTTCAGATACTTGTGAACAAAATGATTTAGCTTCAACTGCAAGCGAATCAAACGACTTAGCTTCAAATTCAAGAGAAACACATGAATTAACTTCAAATCAATGCGAAGTAGTAGGCTTAGCTTCAAATCAATGCGGAACAAATGTTTTGGGTTCAGATACTTGTGATCAAAATGATTTAGCTTCAACTGCATGCGAATCAAACGAGTTAGCTTCAAATTCAAGAGAAAAACATGATTTAACTTCAAATCAATGCGAAGTAGAAGTCTTAGCATCAAATTCATGCGAAACAAATGATTTACTTTCAAATACTTGTGTTAAACATGATTTAGCTTCAACTGCGTGCAAATCAAACGACTTAGCTTCAAATCCAAGGGAAACACATGATTTAACTTCAAATCAATGCGAAGTAGTAGGCTTAGCTTCAAAACAATGCGAAACAAATGTTTCGGGTTCAGATACTTGTAATAAACATGATTTAGCTTCAACTGCATGCGATTCAAACGAGTTAGCTTCAAATCCAAGAGAAACACATGATATTAACTTCAAATCAATGCGAAGTGGAAGGCTTAGCTTCAAATCCATGCGAAACAAATGATGTACCTTCAAATACTTGCGGTTTAAATGAAATAGCTTCAAATGCAGGCGAAACAAACGAGTTAGCTTCAAGACCATGCGAAACACATGATTCAGCTTCAAATCAATGCAAAGTAGTAGACTTAGCTTCAAATCAATGCGAAACAAATGGTTTAGCTTCAAATACTTGTGATAAACATGATTTAGTTTCAACTGCATACGAATCGAACGAGTTCGCTTCAAATTCAAGAGAAACACATGAATTATCTTCAAATCAGTGCGAAGTAGTAGGCTCAGCTTCAAATCAATGCGAAACAAATGAATTACCTTCAAATACCTGCGGTTTAAATGAAATAGCCTCAAATGCAGGCGAAACAAACGAGTTAGCTTCACATCCATGCGAAGCACATGAGTTAGCTTCAAATCAATGCGAACATGAAGGCTTAGCTTCAAATCCATGTGAAACAAATGGTTTAGCTTCAAATACTTCTGATAAACACGATTTAGAGTCAATTGCATGCGAATGGAACGAGTTAGCTTCAAATCCCAGGGAAACACATGAATTAACTTCAAATCAATGCGAAGTAGTAGGCTTAGCTTCAAGTCCATGTGAAACAAATGATTTACCTTCAAATATCTGCGGTTTAAATGAAATAGCTTCAAATGCAGGCGAAACAAACGAGTTAGCTTCAAATCCATGCGAAGCACATGAGGTAGCTTCAAATCAATGCGAAGTAGAAGGCTTAGCTTCAAATCCATGTGAAACAAATGGTTTAGCTTCAAATACTTCTGATAAACACGATTTAGAGTCAATTGCATGCGAATGGAACGAGTTAGCTTCAAATCCCAGGGAAACACATGATTTAACTTCAAATCAATGCGAAGTAGGAGGCTTAGCTTCAAATCAATGCGAAACAAATGTTTTGGGTTCAGATACTTGTAATAAACATGATTTATCTTCAACTGCATGCGATTCAAACGAGTTAGCTTCAAATCCAAGAGAAACACATGATATTAACTTCAAATCAATGCGAAGTGGAAGGCTTAGCTTCAAATCCATGCGAAACAAACGATTTACCTTGAAATATCTGCGGTTTAAATGAAATAGCTTCAAATGCAGGCGAAACAAACGAGTTAGCTTCAAGACCATGCGAAACACATGATTCAGCTTCAAATCAATGCAAAGTAGTAGACTTAGCTTCAAATCAATGCGAAACAAATGGTTTAGCTTCAAATACTTGTGATAAACACGATTTAGTTTCAACTGCATACGAATCGAACGAGTTCGCTCCAAATTCAAGAGAATCACATGAATTAACATCAAATCAATGCGAAGTAGTAGGCTTAGCTTCAAATCAATGCGAAACAAATGAATTACCTTCAAATACTTGTGATAAACATGATTTAGCTTCAACTGCGTGCGAAACAAACGAGTTAGCTTTACATCCATGCGAAGCACATGAGTTAGCTTCAAATCAATTGGAAGTAGAAGGCTTAGCTTCAAATCCATGTGAAACAAATGGTTTAGCTTCAAATACTCCTGATAAACACGATTTAGAGTCAATTGCATGCGAATGGAATAAGTTAGCTTCAAATCCCAGGGAAACACATGAATTAACTTCAAATCAATGCGAAGTAGTAGGCTTAGCTTCAAATCCATGTGAAACAAATGATTTACCTTCAAATATCTGCGGTTTAAATGAACTAGCTTCAAATGCAGGCGAAACAAACGAGTTAGCTTCAAATCCATGCGAAGCACATGAGTTAGCTTCAAATCAATGCGAAGTAGAAGGCTTAGCTTCAAATCCATGTGAAATAAATGGTTTAGCTTCAAATACTTCTGATAAACACGATTTAGAGTCAATTGCATGCGAATGGAACGAGTTAGCTTCAAATCCCAGGGAAACACATGATTTAACTTCAAATCAATGCGAAGTAGGAGGGTTAGCTTCAAATCAATGCGAAACAAATGTTTTGGGTTCAGATACTTGTGAACAAAATGATTTAGCTTCAACTGCAAGCGAATCAAACGACTTAGCTTCAAATTCAAGAGAAACACATGAATTAACTTCAAATCAATGCGAAGTAGTAGGCTTAGCTTCAAATCAATGCGAAACAAATGTTTTGGGTTCAGATACTTGTGATCAAAATGATTTAGCTTCAACTGCATGCGAATCAAACGAGTTAGCTTCAAATTCAAGAGAAAAACATGATTTAACTTCAAATCAATGCGAAGTAGAAGTCTTAGCATCAAATTCATGCGAAACAAATGATTTACTTTCAAATACTTGTGTTAAACATGATTTAGCTTCAACTGCGTGCGAATCAAACGACTTAGCTTCAAATCCAAGGGAAACACATGATTTAACTTCAAATCAATGCGAAGTAGTAGGCTTAGCTTCAAAACAATGCGAAACAAATGTTTCGGGTTCAGATACTTGTAATAAACATGATTTAGCTTCAACTGCATGCGATTCAAACGAGTTAGCTTCAAATCCAAGAGAAACACATGATATTAACTTCAAATCAATGCGAAGTGGAAGGCTTAGCTTCAAATCCATGCGAAACAAATGATGTACCTTCAAATACTTGCGGTTTAAATGAAATAGCTTCAAATGCAGGCGAAACAAACGAGTTAGCTTCAAGACCATGCGAAACACATGATTCAGCTTCAAATCAATGCAAAGTAGTAGACTTAGCTTCAAATCAATGCGAAACAAATGGTTTAGCTTCAAATACTTGTGATAAACATGATTTAGTTTCAACTGCATACGAATCGAACGAGTTCGCTTCAAATTCAAGAGAAACACATGAATTAACTTCAAATCAGTGCGAAGTAGTAGGCTCAGCTTCAAATCAATGCGAAACAAATGAATTACCTTCAAATACCTGCGGTTTAAATGAAATAGCCTCAAATGCAGGCGAAACAAACGAGTTAGCTTCACATCCATGCGAAGCACATGAGTTAGCTTCAAATCAATGCGAACATGAAGGCTTAGCTTCAAATCCATGTGAAACAAATGGTTTAGCTTCAAATACTTCTGATAAACACGATTTAGAGTCAATTGCATGCGAATGGAACGAGTTAGCTTCAAATCCCAGGGAAACACATGAATTAACTTCAAATCAATGCGAAGTAGTAGGCTTAGCTTCAAGTCCATGTGAAACAAATGATTTACCTTCAAATATCTGCGGTTTAAATGAAATAGCTTCAAATGCAGGCGAAACAAACGAGTTAGCTTCAAATCCATGCGAAGCACATGAGGTAGCTTCAAATCAATGCGAAGTAGAAGGCTTAGCTTCAAATCCATGTGAAACAAATGGTTTAGCTTCAAATACTTCTGATAAACACGATTTAGAGTCAATTGCATGCGAATGGAACGAGTTAGCTTCAAATCCCAGGGAAACACATGAATTAACTTCAAATCAATGCGAAGTAGTAGGCTTAGCTTCAAGTCCATGTGAAACAAATGATTTACCTTCAAATATCTGCGGTTTAAATGAAATAGCTTCAAATGCAGGCGAAACAAACGAGTTAGCTTCAAATCCATGCGAAGCACATGAGGTAGCTTCAAATCAATGCGAAGTAGAAGGCTTAGCTTCAAATCCATGTGAAACAAATGGTTTAGCTTCAAATACTTCTGATAAACACGATTTAGAGTCAATTGCATGCGAATGGAACGAGTTAGCTTCAAATCCCAGGGAAACACATGATTTAACTTCAAATCAATGCGAAGTAGGAGGCTTAGCTTCAAATCAATGCGAAACAAATGTTTTGGGTTCAGATACTTGTAATAAACATGATTTATCTTCAACTGCATGCGATTCAAACGAGTTAGCTTCAAATCCAAGAGAAACACATGATATTAACTTCAAATCAATGCGAAGTGGAAGGCTTAGCTTCAAATCCATGCGAAACAAACGATTTACCTTGAAATATCTGCGGTTTAAATGAAATAGCTTCAAATGCAGGCGAAACAAACGAGTTAGCTTCAAGACCATGCGAAACACATGATTCAGCTTCAAATCAATGCAAAGTAGTAGACTTAGCTTCAAATCAATGCGAAACAAATGGTTTAGCTTCAAATACTTGTGATAAACACGATTTAGTTTCAACTGCATACGAATCGAACGAGTTCGCTCCAAATTCAAGAGAAACACATGAATTAACATCAAATCAATGCGAAGTAGTAGGCTTAGCTTCAAATCAATGCGAAACAAATGAATTACCTTCAAATACTTGTGATAAACATGATTTAGCTTCAACTGCGTGCGAAACAAACGAGTTAGCTTTACATCCATGCGAAGCACATGAGTTAGCTTCAAATCAATTGGAAGTAGAAGGCTTAGCTTCAAATCCATGTGAAACAAATGGTTTAGCTTCAAATACTCCTGATAAACACGATTTAGAGTCAATTGCATGCGAATGGAATAAGTTAGCTTCAAATCCCAGGGAAACACATGATTTAACTTCAAATCAATGCGAAGTAGGAGGCTTAGCTTCAAATCAATGCGAAACAAATGGTTTGGATTCAGATACTTGTGATCAAAATGATTTAGCTTCAACTGCATGCGAATCAAACGACTTAGCTTCAAATTCAAGAGAAACACATGAATTAACTTCAAATCAATGCGAAGTAGTAGGCTCAGCTCCAAATCAATGCGAAACAAATGTTTTGGGTTCAGATACTTGTGAACAAAATGATTTAGCTTCAACTGCATGCGAATCAAACGAGTTAGCTTCAAATTCAAGAGAAACACATGATTTAACTTCAAATCAATGCGAAGTAGAAATCTTAGCATCAAATTCATGCGAAACAAATGATTTACCTTCAAATACTTGTGATAAACATGATTTAGCTTCAACTGCGTGCGAATCAAACGACTTAGCTTCAAATCCAAGGGAAACACATGATTTAACTTCAACTCAATGCGAAGTAGTAGGCTTAGCTTCAAAACAATGCGAAACAAATGTTTTGGGTTCAGATACTTGTAATAAACATGATTTAGCTACAACTGCATGCGATTCAAACGAGTTAGCTTCAAATCCAAGAGAAACACATGATATTAACTTCAAATCAATGCGAAGTGGAAGGCGTGGCTTCAAATCCATGTGAAACAAATGATTTACCTTCAAATATCTGCGGTTTAAATGAAATAGCTTCAAATGCAGGCGAAACAAACGAGTTCGCTCCAAATTCAAGAGAAACACATGAATTAACATCAAATCAATGCGAAGTAGTAGGCTTAGCTTCAAATCCATGTGAAATAAATGGTTTAGCTTCAAATACTTCTGATAAACACGATTTAGAGTCAATTGCATGCGAATGGAACGAGATAGCTTCAAATCCCAGGGAAACACATGATTTAACTTCAAATCAATGCGAGGTAGGAGGCTTAGCTTCAAATCAATGCGAAACAAATGTTTTGGGTTCAGATACTTGTGAACAAAATGATTTAGCTTCAACTGCATGCGAATCAAACGAGTTAGCTTCAAATTCAAGAGAAACACATGATTTAACTTCAAATCAATGCGAAGTAGAAGTCTTAGCATCAAATTCATGCGAAACAAATGATTTACCTTCAAATACTTGTGATAAACATGATTTAGCTTCAACTGCGTGCGAATCAAACGACTTAGCTTCAAATCCAAGGGAAACACATGATTTAACTTCAACTCAATGCGAAGTAGTAGGCTTAGCTTCAAAACAATGCGAAACAAATGTTTTGGGTTCAGATACTTGTAATAAACATGATTTAGCTACAACTGCATGCGATTCAAACGAGTTAGCTTCAAATCCAAGAGCAACACATGATATTAACTTCAAATCAATGCGAAGTGGAAGGCGTGGCTTCAAATCCATGTGAAACAAATGATTTACCTTCAAATATCTGCGGTTTAAATGAAATAGCTTCAAATGCAGGCGAAACAAACGAGTTAGCTTCAAATCCATGCGAAGCACATGAGTTAGCTTCAAATCAATGCGAAGTAGAAGGCTTAGCTTCAAATCCATGTGAAACAAATGGTATAGCTTCAAATACTTCTGATAAACACGATTTAGAGTCAATTGCATGCGAATGGAACGAGTTAGCTTCAAATCCCAGGGAAACACATGATTTAACTTCAAATCAATGCGAAGTAGGAGGCTTAGCTTCAAATCAATGCGAAACAAATGGTTTGGATTCAGATACTTGTGATCAAAATGATTTAGCTTCAACTGCATGCGAATCAAACGACTTAGCTTCAAATTCAAGAGAAACACATGAATTAACTTCAAATCAATGCGAAGTAGTAGGCTTAGCTTCAAATTAATGCGAAACAAATGTTTTGGGTTCAGATACTTGTGATCAAAATGATTTAGCTTCAACTGCATGCGAATCAAACGAGTTAGCTTCAAATTCAAGAGAAAAACATGATTTAACTTCAAATCAATGCGAAGTAGAAGTCTTAGCATCAAATTCATGCGAAACAAATGATTTACCTTCAAATACTTGTGATAAACATGATTTAGCTTCAACTGCGTGCGAATCAAACGACTTAGCTTCAAATCCAAGGGAAACACATGATTTAACTTCAAATCAATGCGAAGTAGTAGGCTTAGCTTCAAAACAATGCGAAACAAATGTTTTGGGTTCAGATACTTGTAATAAACATGATTTAGCTACAACTGCATGCGATTCAAACGAGTTAGCTTCAAATCCAAGAGAAACACATGATATTAACTTCAAATCAATGCGAAGTGGAAGGCGTGGCTTCAAATCCATGTGAAACAAATGATTTACCTTCAAATATCTGCGGTTTAAATGAAATAGCTTCAAATGCAGGCGAAACAAACGAGTTCGCTCCAAATTCAAGAGAAACACATGAATTAACATCAAATCAATGCGAAGTAGTAGGCTTAGCTTCAAATCCATGTGAAATAAATGGTTTAGCTTCAAATACTTCTGATAAACACGATTTAGAGTCAATTGCATGCGAATGGAACGAGATAGCTTCAAATACCAGGGAAACACATGATTTAACTTCAAATCAATGCGAGGTAGGAGGCTTAGCTTCAAATCAATGCGAAACAAATGTTTTGGGTTCAGATACTTGTGAACAAAATGATTTAGCTTCAACTGCATGCGAATCAAACGAGTTAGCTTCAAATTCAAGAGAAACACATGATTTAACTTCAAATCAATGCGAAGTAGAAGTCTTAGCATCAAATTCATGCGAAACAAATGATTTACCTTCAAATACTTGTGATAAACATGATTTAGCTTCAACTGCGTGCGAATCAAACGACTTAGCTTCAAATCCAAGGGAAACACATGATTTAACTTCAACTCAATGCGAAGTAGTAGGCTTAGCTTCAAAACAATGCGAAACAAATGTTTTGGGTTCAGATACTTGTAATAAACATGATTTAGCTACAACTGCATGCGATTCAAACGAGTTAGCTTCAAATCCAAGAGCAACACATGATATTAACTTCAAATCAATGCGAAGTGGAAGGCGTGGCTTCAAATCCATGTGAAACAAATGATTTACCTTCAAATATCTGCGGTTTAAATGAAATAGCTTCAAATGCAGGCGAAACAAACGAGTTAGCTTCAAATCCATGCGAAGCACATGAGTTAGCTTCAAATCAATGCGAAGTAGAAGGCTTAGCTTCAAATCCATGTGAAACAAATGGTATAGCTTCAAATACTTCTGATAAACACGATTTAGAGTCAATTGCATGCGAATGGAACGAGTTAGCTTCAAATCCCAGGGAAACACATGATTTAACTTCAAATCAATGCGAAGTAGGAGGCTTAGCTTCAAATCAATGCGAAACAAATGGTTTGGATTCAGATACTTGTGATCAAAATGATTTAGCTTCAACTGCATGCGAATCAAACGACTTAGCTTCAAATTCAAGAGAAACACATGAATTAACTTCAAATCAATGCGATGTAGTAGGCTTAGCTTCAAATTAATGCGAAACAAATGTTTTGGGTTCAGATACTTGTGATCAAAATGATTTAGCTTCAACTGCATGCGAATCAAACGAGTTAGCTTCAAATTCAAGAGAAAAACATGATTTAACTTCAAATCAATGCGAAGTAGAAGTCTTAGCATCAAATTCATGCGAAACAAATGATTTACCTTCAAATACTTGTGATAAACATGATTTAGCTTCAACTGCGTGCGAATCAAACGACTTAGCTTCAAATCCAAGGGAAACACATGATTTAACTTCAAATCAATGCGAAGTAGTAGGCTTAGCTTCAAAACAATGCGAAACAAATGTTTTGGGTTCAGATACTTGTAATAAACATGATTTAGCTTCAACTGCATGCGATTCAAACGAGTTAGCTTCAAATCCAAGAGTAACACATGATATTAACTTCAAATCAATGCGAAGTGGAAGGCTTAGCTTCAAATCCATGCGAAACAAATGATTTACCTTCAAATACTTGCGGTTTAAATGAAATAGCTTCAAATGCAGGCGAAACAAACGAGTTAGCTTCAAGACCATGCGAAACACATGATTCAGCTTCAAATCAATGCAAAGTAGTAGACTTAGCTTCAAATCAATGCGAAACAAATGATTTACCTTCAAATACTTGCGGTTTAAATGAAATAGCTTCAAATGCAGGCGAAACAAACGAGTTTGCTTCAAATCCATGCGAAGCACATGAGTTAGCTTCAAATCAATGCGAAGTAGAAGGCTTAGCTTCAAATCCATGTGAAACAAATGGTTTAACTTCAAACACTTCTGATAAACACGATTTAGAGTCAATTGCATGCGAATGGAACGAGTTAGCTTCAAATTCAAGAGAAACACATGAATTAACTTCAAATCAATGCGAAGTGGAAGGCGTGGCTTCAAATCCATGTGAAACAAATGATTTACCTTCAAATATCTGCGGTTTAAATGAAATAGCTTCAAATGCAGGCGAAACAAACGAGTTTGCTTCAAATCAAATCCAAGAGCAACACATGATATTAACTTCAAATCAATGCGAAGTGGAAGGCGTGGCTTCAAATCCATGTGAAACAAATGATTTACCTTCAAATATCTGCGGTTTAAATGAAATAGCTTCAAATGCAGGCGAAACAAACGAGTTAGCTTCAAATCCATGCGAAGCACATGAGTTAGCTTCAAATCAATGCGAAGTAGAAGGCTTAGCTTCAAATCCATGTGAAACAAATGGTATAGCTTCAAATACTTCTGATAAACACGATTTAGAGTCAATTGCATGCGAATGGAACGAGTTAGCTTCAAATCCCGGGGAAACACATGATTTAACTTCAAATAAATGCGAAGTAGGAGGCTTAGCTTCAAAACAATGCGAAACAAATGTTTTGGGTTCAGATACTTGTAATAAACATGATTTAGCTTCAACTGCATGCGATTCAAACGAGTTAGCTTCAAATCCAAGAGAAACACATGATATTAACTTCAAATCAATGCGAAGTGGAAGGCGTGGCTTCAAATCCATGTGAAACAAATGATTTACCTTCAAATATCTGCGGTTTAAATGAAATAGCTTCAAATGCAGGCGAAACAAACGAGTTTGCTTCAAATCCATGCGAAGCACATGAGTTAGCTTCAAATCAATGCGAAGTAGAAGGCTTAGCTTCAAATCCATGTGAAACAAATGGTTTAACTTCAAATACTTCTGATAAACACGATTTAGAGTCAATTGCATGCGAATGGACCGAGTTAGCTTCAAATCCCAGGGAAACACATGATTTAACTTCAAATCAATGCGAAGTAGGAGGCTTAGCTTCAAATCAATGCGAAACAAATGGTTTGGATTCAGATACTTGTGATCAAATTGATTTAGCTTCAACTGCATGCGAATCAAACGACTTAGCTTCAAATTCAAGAGAAACACATGAATTAACTTCAAATCAATGCGAAGTAGTAGGCTTAGCTTCAAATCAATGCGAAACAAATGTTTTGGGTTCAGATACTTGTGATCAAAATGATTTAGCTTCAACTGCATGCGAATCAAACGAGTTAGCTTCAAATTCAAGAGAAAAACATGATTTAACTTCAAATCAATGCGAAGTAGAAGTCTTAGCATCAAATTCATGCGAAACAAATGATTTACCTTCAAATACTTGTGATAAACATGATTTAGCTTCAACTGCGTGCGAATCAAACGACTTAGCTTCAAATCCAAGGGAAACGCATGATTTAACTTCAAATCAATGCGAAGTAGTAGGCTTAGCTTCAAAACAATGCGAAACAAATGTTTTTGGTTCAGATACTTGTAATAAACATGATTTAGCTTCAACTGCATGCGATTCAAACGAGTTAGCTTCAAATCCAAGAGTAACACATGATATTAACTTCAAATCAATGCGAAGTGGAAGGCTTAGCTTCAAATCCATGCGAAACAAATGATTTACCTTCAAATACTTGCGGTTTAAATGAAATAGCTTCAAATGCAGGCGAAACAAACGAGTTAGCTTCAAGACCATGCGAAACACATGATTCAGCTTCAAATCAATGCAAAGTAGTAGACTTAGCTTCAAATCAATGCGAAACAAATGGTTTAGCTTCAAATACTTCTGATAAACACGATTTAGAGTCAATTGCATGCGAATGGAACGAGTTAGCTTCAAATCCCAGGGAAACACATGAATTAACTTCAAATCAATGCGAAGTAGTAGGCTTAGCTTCAAGTCCATGTGAAACAAATGATTTACCTTCAAATATCTGCGGTTTAAATGAAATAGCTTCAAATGCAGGCGAAACAAACGAGTTTGCTTCAAATCCATGCGAAGCACATGAGTTAGCTTCAAATCAATGCGAAGTAGAAGGCTTAGCTTCAAATCCATGTGAAACAAATGGTTTAACTTCAAATACTTCTGATAAACACGATTTAGAGTCAATTGCATGCGAATGGAACGAGTTAGCTTCAAATCCCAGGGAAACACATGATTTAACTTCAAATCAATGCGAAGTAGGAGGCTTAGCTTCAAATCAATGCGAAACAAATGTTTTGGGTTCAGATACTTGTGAACAAAATGATTTAGCTTCAACTGCATGCGAATCAAACGAGTTAGCTTCAAATTCAAGAGAAACACATAATTTAACTTCAAATCAATGCGAAGTAGAAGTCTTAGCATCAAATTCATGCGAAACAAATGATTTACCTTCAAATACTTGTGATAAACATGATTTAGCTTCAACTGCGTGCGAATCAAACGACTTAGCTTCAAATCCAAGGGAAACACATGATTTAACTTCAACTCAATGCGAAGTAGTAGGCTTAGCTTCAAAACAATGCGAAACAAATGTTTTGGGTTCAGATACTTGTAATAAACATGATTTAGCTTCAACTGCATGCGATTCAAACGAGTTAGCTTCAAATCCAAGAGAAACACATGATATTAACTTCAAATCAATGCGAAGTGGAAGGCGTGGCTGCAAATCCATGTGAAACAAATGATTTACCTTCAAATATCTGCGGTTTAAATGAAATAGCTTCAAATGCTGGCGAAACAAACGAGTTTGCTTCAAATCCATGCGAAGCACATGAGTTAGCTTCAAATCAATGCGAAGTAGAAGGCTTAGCTTCAAATCCATGTGAAACAAATGGTTTAACTTCAAATACTTCTGATAAACACGATTTAGAGTCAATTGCATGCGAATGGAACGAGTTAGCTTCAAATCCCAGGGAAACACATGATTTATCTTCAAATCAATGCGAAGTAGGAGGCTTAGCTTCAAATCAATGCGAAACAAATGTTTTGGGTTCAGATACTTGTGAACAAAATGATTTAGCTTCAACTGCATGCGAATCAAACGAGTTAGCTTCAAATTCAAGAGAAACACATGATTTAACTTCAAATCAATGCGAAGTAGAAGTCTTAGCATCAAATTCATGCGAAACAAATGATTTACCTTCAAATACTTGTGATAAACATGATTTAGCTTCAACTGCGTGCGAATCAAACGACTTAGCTTCAAATCCAAGGGAAACACATGATTTAACTTCAACTCAATGCGAAGTAGTAGGCTTAGCTTCAAAACAATGCGAAACAAATGTTTTGGGTTCAGATACTTGTAATAAACATGATTTAGCTTCAACTGCATGCGATTCAAACGAGTTAGCTTCAAATCCAAGAGAAACACATGATATTAACTTCAAATCAATGCGAAGTGGAAGGCGTGGCTGCAAATCCATGTGAAACAAATGATTTACCTTCAAATATCTGCGGTTTAAATGAAATAGCTTCAAATGCTGGCGAAACAAACGAGTTTGCTTCAAATCCATGCGGAGCACATGAGTTAGCTTCAAATCAATGCGAAGTAGAAGGCTTAGCTTCAAATCCATGTGAAACAAATGGTTTAACTTCAAATACTTCTGATAAACACGATTTAGAGTCAATTGCATGCGAATGGAACGAGTTAGCTTCAAATCCCAGGGAAACACATGATTTATCTTCAAATCAATGCGAAGTAGGAGGCTTAGCTTCAAATCAATGCGAAACAAATGTTTTGGGTTCAGATACTTGTGAACAAAATGATTAGCTTCAACTGCATGCGAATCAAACGAGTTAGCTTCAAATTCAAGAGAAACACATGATTTAACTTCAAATCAATGCGAAGTAGAAGTCTTAGCATCAAATTCATGCGAAACAAATGATTTACCTTCAAATACTTGTGATAAACATGATTTAGCTTCAACTGCGTGCGAATCAAACGACTTAGCTTCAAATCCAAGGGAAACACATGATTTAACTTCAACTCAATGCGAAGTAGTAGGCTTAGCTTCAAAACAATGCGAAACAAATGTTTTGGGTTCAGATACTTGTAATAAACATGATTTAGCTTCAACTGCATGCGATTCAAACGAGTTAGCTTCAAATCCAAGAGAAACACATGATATTAACTTCAAATCAATGCGAAGTGGAAGGCGTGGCTTCAAATCCATGTGAAACAAATGATTTACCTTCAAATATCTGCGGTTTAAATGAAATAGCTTCAAATGCAGGCGAAACAAACGAGTTTGCTTCAAATCCATGCGAAGCACATGAGTTAGCTTCAAATCAATGCGAAGTAGAAGGCTTAGCTTCAAATCCATGTGAAACAAATGGTTTAACTTCAAATACTTCTGATAAACACGATTTAGAGTCAATTGCATGCGAATGGACCGAGTTAGCTTCAAATCCCAGGGAAACACATGATTTAACTTCAAATCAATGCGAAGTAGGAGGCTTAGCTTCAAATCAATGCGAAACAAATGGTTTGGATTCAGATACTTGTGATCAAATTGATTTAGCTTCAACTGCATGCGAATCAAACGACTTAGCTTCAAATTCAAGAGAAACACATGAATTAACTTCAAATCAATGCGAAGTAGTAGGCTTAGCTTCAAATCAATGCGAAACAAATGTTTTGGGTTCAGATACTTGTGATCAAAATGATTTAGCTTCAACTGCATGCGAATCAAACGAGTTAGCTTCAAATTCAACAGAAAAACATGATTTAACTTCAAATCAATGCGAAGTAGAAGTCTTAGCATCAAATTCATGCGAAACAAATGATTTACCTTCAAATACTTGTGATAAACATGATTTAGCTTCAACTGCGTGCGAATCAAACGACTTAGCTTCAAATCCAAGGGAAACACATGATTTAACTTCAAATCAATGCGAAGTAGTAGACTTAGCTTCAAAACAATGCGAAACAAATGTTTTGGGTTAAGATACTTGTAATAAACATGATTTAGCTTCAACTGCATGCGATTCAAACGAGTTAGCTTCAAATCCAAGAGAAACACATGATATTAACTTCAAATCAATGCGAAGTGGAAGGCTTAGCTTCAAATCCATGCGAAACAAATGATTTACCTTCAAATACTTGCGGTTTAAATGAAATAGCTTCAAATGCAGGCGAAACAAACGAGTTAGCTTCAAGACCATGCGAAACACATGATTCAGCTTCAAATCAATGCAAAGTAGTAGACTTAGCTTCAAATCAATGCGAAACAAATGGTTTAGCTTCAAATACTTCTGATAAACACGATTTAGAGTCAATTGCATGCGAATGGAACGAGTTAGCTTCAAATTCAAGAGAAACACATGAATTAACTTCAAATCAATGCGAAGTAGTAGGCTTAGCTTCAAGTCCATGTGAAACAAATGATTTACCTTCAAATATCTGCGGTTTAAATGAAATAGCTTCAAATGCAGGCGAAACAAACGAGTTAGCTTCAAATCCATGCGAAGCACATGAGGTAGCTTCAAATCAATGCGAAGTAGAAGTCTTAGCTTCAAATCCATGTGAAACAAATGGTTTAGCTTCAAATACTTCTGATAAACACGATTTAGAGTCAATTGCGTGCGAATCAAACGACTTAGCTTCAAATCCAAGGGAAACACATGATTTAACTTCAAATCAATGCGAAGTAGTAGGCTTAGCTTCAAAACAATGCGAAACAAATGTTTTGGGTTCAGATACTTGTAATAAACATGATTTAGCTTCAACTGCATGCGATTCAAACGAGTTAGCTTCAAATTCAAGAGAAACACATGATATTAACTTCAAATCAATGCGAAGTGCAAGGCTTAGCTTCAAATCCATGCGAAACAAATGATTTACCTTCAAATACTTGCGGTTTAAATGAAATAGCTTCAAATGCAGGCGAAACAAACGAGTTAGCTTCAAGACCATGCGAAACACATGATTGAGCTTCAAATCAATGCAAAGTAGTAGACTTAGCTTCAAATCAATGCGAAACAATTTAGCTACAACTGCATGCGATTCAAACGAGTTAGCTTCAAATCCAAGAGCAACACATGATATTAACTTCAAATCAATGCGAAGTGGAAGGCGTGGCTTCAAATCCATGTGAAACAAATGATTTACCTTCAAATATCTGCGGTTTAAATGAAATAGCTTCAAATGCAGGCGAAACAAACGAGTTAGCTTCAAATCCATGCGAAGCACATGAGTTAGCTTCAAATCAATGCGAAGTAGAAGGCTTAGCTTCAAATCCATGTGAAACAAATGGTATAGCTTCAAATACTTCTGATAAACACGATTTAGAGTCAATTGCATGCGAATGGAACGAGTTAGCTTCAAATCCCGGGGAAACACATGATTTAACTTCAAATAAATGCGAAGTAGGAGGCTTAGCTTCAAAACAATGCGAAACAAATGTTTTGGGTTCAGA
Source organism: Megalopta genalis (assembly GCF_051020955.1). Lineage (NCBI taxonomy): Eukaryota > Metazoa > Arthropoda > Insecta > Hymenoptera > Halictidae > Megalopta > Megalopta genalis. The sequence goes on along the minus strand of NW_027476377.1, from coordinate 66,990 downwards.
TACTTGTAATAAACATGATTTAGCTTCAACTGCATGCGATTCAAACGAGTTAGCTTCAAATCCAAGAGAAACACATGATATTAACTTCAAATCAATGCGAAGTGGAAGGCGTGGCTTCAAATCCATGTGAAACAAATGATTTACCTTCAAATATCTGCGGTTTAAATGAAATAGCTTCAAATGCAGGCGAAACAAACGAGTTTGCTTCAAATCCATGCGAAGCACATGAGTTAGCTTCAAATCAATGCGAAGTAGAAGGCTTAGCTTCAAATCCATGTGAAACAAATGGTTTAACTTCAAATACTTCTGATAAACACGATTTAGAGTCAATTGCATGCGAATGGACCGAGTTAGCTTCAAATCCCAGGGAAACACATGATTTAACTTCAAATCAATGCGAAGTAGGAGGCTTAGCTTCAAATCAATGCGAAACAAATGGTTTGGATTCAGATACTTGTGATCAAATTGATTTAGCTTCAACTGCATGCGAATCAAACGACTTAGCTTCAAATTCAAGAGAAACACATGAATTAACTTCAAATCAATGCGAAGTAGTAGGCTTAGCTTCAAATCAATGCGAAACAAATGTTTTGGGTTCAGATACTTGTGATCAAAATGATTTAGCTTCAACTGCATGCGAATCAAACGAGTTAGCTTCAAATTCAACAGAAAAACATGATTTAACTTCAAATCAATGCGAAGTAGAAGTCTTAGCATCAAATTCATGCGAAACAAATGATTTACCTTCAAATACTTGTGATAAACATGATTTAGCTTCAACTGCGTGCGAATCAAACGACTTAGCTTCAAATCCAAGGGAAACACATGATTTAACTTCAAATCAATGCGAAGTAGTAGACTTAGCTTCAAAACAATGCGAAACAAATGTTTTGGGTTCAGATACTTGTAATAAACATGATTTAGCTTCAACTGCATGCGATTCAAACGAGTTAGCTTCAAATCCAAGAGAAACACATGATATTAACTTCAAATCAATGCGAAGTGGAAGGCTTAGCTTCAAATCCATGCGAAACAAATGATTTACCTTCAAATACTTGCGGTTTAAATGAAATAGCTTCAAATGCAGGCGAAACAAACGAGTTAGCTTCAAGACCATGCGAAACACATGATTCAGCTTCAAATCAATGCAAAGTAGTAGACTTAGCTTCAAATCAATGCGAAACAAATGGTTTAGCTTCAAATACTTCTGATAAACACGATTTAGAGACAATTGCATGCGAATGGAACGAGTTAGCTTCAAATTCAAGAGAAACACATGAATTAACTTCAAATCAATGCGAAGTAGTAGGCTTAGCTTCAAGTCCATGTGAAACAAATGATTTACCTTCAAATATCTGCGGTTTAAATGAAATAGCTTCAAATGCAGGCGAAACAAACGAGTTAGCTTCAAATCCATGCGAAGCACATGAGGTAGCTTCAAATCAATGCGAAGTAGAAGTCTTAGCTTCAAATCCATGTGAAACAAACGGTTTAGCTTCAAATACTTCTGATAAACACGATTTAGAGTCAATTGCGTGCGAATCAAACGACTTAGCTTCAAATCCAAGGGAAACACATGATTTAACTTCAAATCAATGCGAAGTAGTAGGCTTAGCTTCAAAACAATGCGAAACAAATGTTTTGGGTTCAGATACTTGTAATAAACATGATTTAGCTTCAACTGCATGCGATTCAAACGAGTTAGCTTCAAATTCAAGAGAAACACATGATATTAACTTCAAATCATTGCGAAGTGCAAGGCTTAGCTTCAAATCCATGCGAAACAAATGATTTACCTTCAAATACTTGCGGTTTAAATGAAATAGCTTCAAATGCAGGCGAAACAAACGAGTTAGCTTCAAGACCATGCGAAATACATGATTGAGCTTCAAATCAATGCAAAGTAGTAGACTTAGCTTCAAATCAATGCGAAACAATTTAGCTACAACTGCATGCGATTCAAACGAGTTAGCTTCAAATCCAAGAGCAACACATGATATTAACTTCAAATCAATGCGAAGTGGAAGGCGTGGCTTCAAATCCATGTGAAACAAATGATTTACCTTCAAATATCTGCGGTTTAAATGAAATAGCTTCAAATGCAGGCGAAACAAACGAGTTAGCTTCAAATCCATGCGAAGCACATGAGTTAGCTTCAAATCAATGCGAAGTAGAAGGCTTAGCTTCAAATCCATGTGAAACAAATGGTATAGCTTCAAATACTTCTGATAAACACGATTTAGAGTCAATTGCATGCGAATGGAACGAGTTAGCTTCAAATCCCGGGGAAACACATGATTTAACTTCAAATAAATGCGAAGTAGGAGGCTTAGCTTCAAATCAATGCGAAACAAATGGTTTGGATTCAGATACTTGTGATCAAAATGATTTAGCTTCAACTGCATGCGAATCAAACGACTTAGCTTCAAATTCAAGAGAAACACATGAATTAACTTCAAATCAATGCGAAGTAGGAGGCTTAGCTTCAAATCAATGCGAAACAAATGTTTTGGGTTCAGATACTTGTGAACAAAATGATTTAGCTTCAACTGCATGCGAATCAAACGAGTTAGCTTCAAATTCAAGAGAAACACATGATTTAACTTCAAATCAATGCGAAGTAGAAGTCTTAGCATCAAATTCATGCGAAACAAATGATTTACCTTCAAATACTTGTGATAAACATGATTTAGCTTCAACTGCGTGCGAATCAAACGACTTAGCTTCAAATCCAAGGGAAACACATGATTTAACTTCAACTCAATGCGAAGTAGTAGGCTTAGCTTCAAAACAATGCGAAACACATGTTTTCGGTTCAGATACTTGTAATAAACATGATTTAGCTTCAACTGCATGCGATTCAAACGAGTTAGCTTCAAATCCAAGAGAAACACATGATATTAACTTCAAATCAATGCGAAGTGGAAGGCTTAGCTTCAAATCCATGCGAAACAAATGATTTACCTTCAAATACTTGCGGTTTAAATGAAATAGCTTCAAATGCAGGCGAAACAAACGAGTTTGCTTCAAATCCATGCGAAGCACATGAGTTAGCTTCAAATCAATGCAAACTAGTAGACTTAGCTTCAAATCAATGCGAAACAAATGGTTTAGCTTCAAATACTTGTGATAAACATGATTTAGTTTCAACTGCATACGAATCGAACGAGTTCGCTTCAAATTCAAGAGAAACACATGAATTAACTTCAAATCAGTGCGAAGTAGTAGGCTCAGCTTCAAATCAATGCTAAACAAATGAATTACCTTCAAATACCTGCGGTTTAAATGAAAAAGCTTCAAATGCAGGCGAAACAAACGAGTTAGCTTCACATGCATGCGAAGCACATGAGTTAGCTTCAAATCAATGCGAACATGAAGGCTTAGCTTCAAATCCATGTGAAACAAACGGTTTAGCTTCAAATACTTCTGATAAACACGATTTAGAGTCAATTGCATGCGAATGGAACGAGTTAGCTTCAAATCCCAGGGAAACACATGAATTAACTTCAAATCAATGCGAAGTAGTAGGCTTAGCTTCAAGTCCATGTGAAACAAATGATTTACCTTCAAATATCTGCGGTTTAAATGAAATAGCTTCAAATATCTGCGGTTTAAATGAAATAGCTTCAAATGCAGGCGAAACAAACGAGTTAGCTTCAAATCCATGCGAAGCACATGAGGTAGCTTCAAATCAATGCGAAGTAGAAGGCTTAGCTTCAAATCCATGTGAAACAAATGGTTTAGCTTCAAATACTTCTGATAAACACGATTTAGAGTCAATTGCATGCGAATGGAACGAGTTAGCTTCAAATCCAAGAGAAACACATGATATTAACTTCAAATCAATGCGAAGTGGAAGGCTTAGCTTCAAATCCATGCGAAACAAACGATTTACCTTCAAATATCTGCGGTTTAAATGAAATAGCTTCAAATGCAGGCGACACAAACGAGTTAGCTTCAAGACCATGCGAAACACATGATTCAGCTTCAAATCAATGCAAAGTAGTAGACTTAGCTTCAAATCAATGCGAAACAAATGGTTTAGCTTCAAATACTTGTGATAAACACGATTTAGTTTCAACTGCATACGAATCGAACGAGTTCGCTCCAAATTCAAGAGAAACACATGAATTAACATCAAATCAATGCGAAGTAGTAGGCTTAGCTTCAAATCAATGCGAAACAAATGAATTACCTTCAAATACTTCTGATAAACATGATTTAGCTTCAACTGCGTGCGAAACAAACGAGTTAGCTTTACATCCATGCGAAGCACATGAGTTAGCTTCAAATCAATTGGAAGTAGAAGGCTTAGCTTCAAATCCATGTGAAACAAATGGTTTAGCTTCAAATACTTCTGATAAACACGATTTAGAGTCAATTGCATGCGAATGGAATAAGTTAGCTTCAAATCCCAGGGAAACACATGATTTAACTTCAAATCAATGCGAAGTAGGAGGCTTAGCTTCAAATCAATGCGAAACAAATGGTTTGGATTCAGATACTTGTGATCAAAATGATTTAGCTTCAACTGCATGCGAATCAAACGACTTTGCTTCAAATTCAAGAGAAACACATGAATTAACTTCAAATCAATGCGAAGTAGTAGGCTTAGCTTCAAATCAATGCGAAACAAATGAATTACCTTCAAATACCTGCGGTTTAAATGAAATAGCTTCAAATGCAGGCGAAACAAACGAGTTAGCTTCACATCCATGCGAAGCACATGAGTTAGCTTTAAATCAATGCGAAGTAGAAGGCTTAGCTTCAAATCCATGTGAAACAAATGGTTTAGCTTCAAATACTTCTGATAAACACGATTTAGAGTCAATTGCATGCGAATGGAACGAGTTAGCTTCAAATCCCAGGGAAACACATGATTTAACTTCAAATCAATGCGAAGTAGGAGGCTTAGCTTCAAATCAATGCGAAACAAATGTTTTGGGTTCAGATACTTGTGAACAAAATGATTTAGTTTCAACTGCATACGAATCGAACGAGTTCGCTTCAAATTCAAGAGAAACACATGAATTAACTTCAAATCAATGCGAAGTAGTAGGCTCAGCTTCAAATCAATGCGAAACAAATGAATTACCTTCAAATACCTGCGGTTTAAATGAAATAGCTTCAAATGCAGGCGAAACAAACGAGTTAGCTTCACATCCATGCGAAGCACATGAGTTAGCTTCAAATCAATGCGAACAAGAAGGCTTAGCTTCAAATCCATGTGAAACAAATGGTTTAGCTTCAAATACTTCTGATAAACACGATTTAGAGTCAACTGCATGCGAATGGAACGAGTTAGCTTCAAATCCCAGGGAAACACATGAATTAACTTCAAATCAATGCGAAGTAGTAGGCTTAGCTTCAAGTCCATGTGAAACAAATGGTTTAGCTTCAAATACTTCTGATAAACACGATTTAGAGTCAATTGCATGCGAATGGAATAAGTTAGCTTCAAATCCCAGGGAAACACATGATTTAACTTCAAATCAATGCGAAGTAGGAGGCTTAGCTTCAAATCAATGCGAAACAAATGGTTTGGATTCAGATACTTGTGATCAAAATGATTTAGCTTCAACTGCATGCGAATCAAACGACTTTGCTTCAAATTCAAGAGAAACACATGAATTAACTTCAAATCAATGCGAAGTAGTAGGCTTAGCTTCAAATCAATGCGAAACAAATGAATTACCTTCAAATACCTGCGGTTTAAATGAAATAGCTTCAAATGCAGGCGAAACAAACGAGTTAGCTTCACATCCATGCGAAGCACATGAGTTAGCTTTAAATCAATGCGAAGTAGAAGGCTTAGCTTCAAATCCATGTGAAACAAATGGTTTAGCTTCAAATACTTCTGATAAACACGATTTAGAGTCAATTGCATGCGAATGGAACGAGTTAGCTTCAAATCCCAGGGAAACACATGATTTAACTTCAAATCAATGCGAAGTAGGAGGCTTAGCTTCAAATCAATGCGAAACAAATGTTTTGGGTTCAGATACTTGTGAACAAAATGATTTAGTTTCAACTGCATACGAATCGAACGAGTTCGCTTCAAATTCAAGAGAAACACATGAATTAACTTCAAATCAATGCGAAGTAGTAGGCTCAGCTTCAAATCAATGCGAAACAAATGAATTACCTTCAAATACCTGCGGTTTAAATGAAATAGCTTCAAATGCAGGCGAAACAAACGAGTTAGCTTCACATCCATGCGAAGCACATGAGTTAGCTTCAAATCAATGCGAACAAGAAGGCTTAGCTTCAAATCCATGTGAAACAAATGGTTTAGCTTCAAATACTTCTGATATACACGATTTAGAGTCAACTGCATGCGAATGGAACGAGTTAGCTTCAAATCCCAGGGAAACACATGAATTAACTTCAAATCAATGCGAAGTAGTAGGCTTAGCTTCAAGTCCATGTGAAACAAATGATTTACCTTCAAATATCTGCGGTTTAAATGAAATAGCTTCAAATGCAGGCGAAACAAAGGAGTTAGCTTCAAATCCATGCGAAGCACATGAGGTAGCTTCAAATCAATGCGAAGTAGAAGGCTTAGCTTCAAATCCATGTGAAACAAATGGTTTAGCTTCAAATACTTCTGATAAACACGATTTAGAGTCAATTGCATGCGAATGGAACGAGTTAGCTTCAAATCCCAGGGAAACACATGATTCAACTTCAAATCAATGCGAAGTAGGAGGCTTAGCTTCAAATCAATGCGAAACAAATGTTTTGGGTTCGGATACTTGTAATAAACATGATTTAGCTTCAACTGCATGCGATTCAAACGAGTTAGCTTCAAATCCAAGAGAAACACATGATATTAACTTCAAATCAATGCGAAGTGGAAGGCTTAGCTTCAAATCCATGCGAAACAAATGAATTACCTTCAAATACCTGCGGTTTAAATGAAATAGCTTCAAATGCAGGCGAAACAAACGAGTTAACTTCACATCCATGCGAAGCACATGAGTTAGCTTCAATTCAATTGGAAGTAGGAGGCTTAGCTTCAAATCCATGTGAAACAAATGGTTTAGCTTCAAATACTTCTGATAAACACGATTTAGAGTGAATTGCATGCGAATGGAATAAGTTAGCTTCAAATCCCAGGGAAACACATGATTTAACTTCAAATCAATGCGAAGTAGGAGGCTTAGCTTCAAATCAATGCGAAACAAATGGTTTGGATTCAGATACTTGTGATCAAAATGATTTAGCTTCAACTGCATGCGAATCAAACGACTTAGCTTCAAATTCAAGAGAAACACATGAATTAACTTCAAATCAATGCGAAGTAGTAGGCTTAGCTTCAAATCAATGCGAAACAAATGAATTACCTTCAAAAACCTGCGGTTTAAATGAAATAGCTTCAAATGCAGGCGAAACAAACGAGTTAGCTTCACATCCATGCGAAGCACATGAGTTAGCTTTAAATCAATGCGAAGTAGAAGGCTTAGCTTCAAATCCATGTGAAACAAATGGTTTAGCTTCAAATACTTCTGATAAACACGATTTAGAGTCAATTGCATGCGAATGGAACGAGTTAGCTTCAAATCCCAGGGAAACACATGATTTAACTTCAAATCAATGCGAAGTAGGAGGCTTAGCTTCAAATCAATGCGAAACAAATGTTTTGGGTTCAGATACTTGTGAACAAAATGATTTAGCTTCAACTGCATGCGAATCAAACGAGTTAGCTTCAAATTCAAGAGAAACACATGATTTAACTTCAAATCAATGCGAAGTAGAAGTCTTAGCATCAAATTCATGCGAAACAAATGATTTACCTTCAAATACTTGTGATAAACATGATTTAGCTTCAACTGCGTGCGAATCAAACGACTTAGCTTCAAATCCAAGGGAAACACATGATTTAACTTCAACTCAATGCGAAGTAGGAGGCTTAGCTTCAAATCAATGCGAAACAAATGTTTTGGGTTCAGATACTTGTAATAAACATGATTTAGCTTCAACTGCATGCGATTCAAACGAGTTAGCTTCAAATCCAAGAGAAACACATGATATTAACTTCAAACCAATGCGAAGTGGAAGGCTTAGCTTCAAATCCATGCGAAACAAATGAATTACCTTCAAATACCTGCGGTTTAAATGAAATAGCTTCAAATGCAGGCGAAACAAACGAGTTAACTTCACATCCATGCGAAGCACATGAGTTAGCTTCAATTCAATTGAAAGTAGGAGGCTTAGCTTCAAATCCATGTGAAACAAATGGTTTAGCTTCAAATACTTCTGATAAACACGATTTAGAGTGAATTGCATGCGAATGGAATAAGTTAGCTTCAAATCCCAGGGAAACACATGATTTAACTTCAAATCAATGCGAAGTAGGAGGCTTAGCTTCAAATCAATGCGAAACAAATGGTTTGGATTCAGATACTTGTGATCAAAATGATTTAGCTTCAACTGCATGCGAATCAAACGACTTAGCTTCAAATTCAAGAGAAACACATGAATTAACTTCAAATCAATGCGAAGTAGTAGGCTTAGCTTCAAATCAATGCGAAACAAATGGTTCAGCTTCAAATACTTCTGATAAACACGATTTAGAGTGAATTGCATGCGAATGGAATAAGTTAGCTTCAAATCCAAGGGAAACACATGATTTAACTTCAAATCAATGCGAAGTAGGAGGCTTAGCTTCAAATCAATGCGAAACAAATGGTTTGGATTCAGATACTTGTGAACAAAATGATTTAGCTTCAACTGCATGCGAATCAAACGAGTTAGCTTCAAATTCAAGAGAAACACATGATTTAACTTCAAATCAATGCGAAGTAGAAGTCTTAGCATCAAATTCATGCGAAACAAATGATTTACCTTCAAATACTTGTGATAAACATGATTTAGCTTCAACTGCGTGCGAATCAAACGACTTAGCTTCAAATCCAAGGGAAACACATGATTTAACTTCAACTCAATGCGAAGTAGTAGGCTTAGCTTCAAATCAATGCGAAACAAATGTTTAGGGTTCAGATACTTGTAATAAACATGATTTAGCTTCAACTGCATGCGATTCAAACGAGTTAGCTTCAAATCCAAGAGAAACACATGATATTAACTTCAAATCAATGCGAAGTGGAAGGCTTAGCTTCAAATCCATGCGAAACAAATGATTTACCTTCAAATATCTGCGGTTTAAATGAAATAGCTTCAAATGCAGGCGAAACAAACGAGTTAGCTTCAAGACCATGCGAAACACACGATTCAGCTTCAAATCAATGCAAAGTAGTAGACTTAGCTTCAAATCAATGCGAAACAAATGGTTTAGCTTGAAATACTTGTGATAAACATGATTTAGTTTCAACTGCATACGAATCGAACGAGTTCGCTCCAAATTCAAGAGAATCACATGAATTAACATCAAATCAATGCGAAGTAGTAGGCTTAGCTTCAAATCAATGCGAAACAAATGTTTTGGGTTCAGATACTTGTGAACAAAATGATTTAGATTCAACTGCATGCGAATCAATCGAGTTAGCTTCAAATTCAAGAGAAACACATGATTTAACTTCAGATCAATGCGAAGTAGAAATCTTAGCATCAAATTCATGCGAAACAAATGATTTAGCTTCAAATACTTGTGATAAACATGATTTAGAGTCAATTGCATGCGAATGGAACGAGTTAGCTTCAAATCCCAGGGAAACACATGATTTAACTTCAAATCAATGCGAAGTAGGAGGCTTAGCTTCAAATCAATGCGAAACAAATGGTTTGGATTCAGATACTTGTGATCAAAATGATTTAGCTTCAACTGCATGCGAATCAAACCACTTAGCTTCAAATTCAAGAGAAACACATGAATTAACTTCAAATCAATGTGAAGTAGTAGGCTTAGCTTCAAATCAATGCGAAACAAATGAATTACCTTCAAATACCTGCGGTTTAAATGAAATAGCTTCAAATGCAGGCGAAACAAACGAGTTAGTTTCACATCCATGCGAAGCACATGAGTTAGCTTCAAATCAATCCGAACAAGAAGGCTTAGCTTCAAATCCATGTGAAACAAATGGTTTAGCTTCAAATACTTCTGATAAACACGATTTAGAGTCAATTGCATGCGAATGGAACGAGTTAGCTTCAAATCCCAGGGAAACACATGATTTAACTTCAAATCAATGCGAAGTAGTAGGCTTAGCTTCAAATCAATGCGAAACAAATGTTTTGGGTTCAGATACTTGTAATAAATATGATTTAGCTCCAACTGCATGCGATTCAAACGAGTTAGCTTCAAATCCAAGAGTAACACATGATAATAACTTCAAATCAATGCGAAGTGGAAGGCTTAGCTTCAAATCCATGCGAAACAAATGATTTACCTTCAAATATCTCCGGTTTAAATGAAATAGCTTCAAATGCAGGCGAAACAAACGAGTTAGCTTCAAATCCATGCGAAGCACAAGAGTTAGCTTCAAATCAATGCGAAGTAGAAGGCTTAGCTTCAAATCCATGTGAAGCAAATGGTTTAGCTTCAGATACTTCTGATAAACACGATTTAGAGTCAATTGCATGCGAATGGAACGAGTTAGCTTCAAATCCCAGGGAAACACATGATTTAACTTCAAATCAATGCGAAGTAGGAGGCTTAGCTTCAAATCAATGCGAAACAAATGGTTTGGATTCAGATACTTGTGATCAAAATGATTTAGCTTCAACTGCATGCGAATCAAACCACTTAGCTTCAAATTCAAGAGAAACACATGAATTAACTTCAAATCAATGTGAAGTAGTAGGCTTAGCTTCAAATCAATGCTAAACAAATGAATTACCTTCAAATACCTGCGGTTTAAATGAAATAGCTTCAAATGCAGGCGAAACAAACGAGTTAGCTTCACATCCATGCGAAGCACATGAGTTAGCTTCAAATCAATGCGAACAAGAAGGCTTAGCTTCAAATCCATGTGAAACAAATGGTTTAGCTTCAAATACTTCTGATAAACACGATTTAGAGTCAATTGCATGCGAATGGAACGAGTTAGCTTCAAATCCCAGGGAAACACATGATTTAACTTCAAATCAATGCGAAGTAGTAGGCTTAGCTTCAAATCAATGCGAAACAAATGTTTTGGGTTCAGATACTTGTAATAAACATGATTTAGCTTCAACTGCATGCGATTCAAACGAGTTAGCTTCAAATCCAAGAGAAACACATGATATTAACTTCAAATCAATGCGAAGTGGAAGGCTTAGCTTCAAATCCATGCGAAACAAATGATTTACCTTCAAATATCTCCGGTTTAAATGAAATAGCTTCAAATGCAGGCGAAACAAACGAGTTAGCTTCAAGACCATGCGAAACACACGATTCAGCTTCAAATCAATGCAAAGTAGTAGACTTAGCTTCAAATCAATGCGAAACAAATGGTTTAGCTTGAAATACTTGTGATAAACACGATTTAGAGTCAATTGCATGCGAATGGAACGAGTTAGCTTCAAATCCCAGGGAAACACATGATTTAACTTCAAATCAATGCGAAGTAGGAGGCTTAGCTTCAAATCAATGCGAAACAAATGGTTTGGATTCAGATACTTGTGATCAAAATGATTTAGCTTCAACTGCATGCGAATCAAACCACTTAGCTTCAAATTCAAGAGAAACACATGAATTAACTTCAAATCAATGTGAAGTAGTAGGCTTAGCTTCAAATCAATGCTAAACAAATGAATTACCTTCAAATACCTGCGGTTTAAATGAAATAGCTTCAAATGCAGGCGAAACAAACGAGTTAGCTTCACATCCATGCGAAGCACATGAGTTAGCTTCAAATCAATGCGAACAAGAAGGCTTAGCTTCAAATCCATGTGAAACAAATGGTTTAGCTTCAAATACTTCTGATAAACACGATTTAGAGTCAATTGCATGCGAATGGAACGAGTTAGCTTCAAATCCCAGGGAAACACATGATTTAACTTCAAATCAATGCGAAGTAGTAGGCTTAGCTTCAAATCAATGCGAAACAAATGTTTTGGGTTCAGATACTTGTAATAAACATGATTTAGCTTCACCTGCATGCGATTCAAACGAGTTAGCTTCAAATCCAAGAGAAACACATGATATTAACTTCAAATCAATGCGAAGTGGAAGGCTTAGCTTCAAATCCATGCGAAACAAATGATTTACCTTCAAATATCTCCGGTTTAAATGAAATAGCTTCAAATGCAGGCGAAACAAACGAGTTAGCTTCAAGACCATGCGAAACACATGATTCAGCTTCAAATCAATGCAAAGTAGTAGACTTAGCTTCAAATCAATGCGAAACAAATGGTTTAGCTTCAAAAACTTGTGATAAACATGATTTAGTTTCAACTGCATACGAATCGAACGAGTTCGCCCCAAATTCAAGAGAAACACATGAATTAACTTCAAATCAATGCGAAGTAGTAGGCTTAGCTTCAAATCAATGCGAAACAAATGAATTACCTTCAAATACCTGCGGTTTAAATGAAATAGCTTCAAATGCAGGCGAAACAAACGAGTTAGCTTCACATCCATGCGAAGCACATGAGATAGCTTCAAATCAATGCGAACAAGAAGGCTTAACTTCAAATCCATGTGAAACAAATGGTTTAGCTTCAAATACTTCTGATAAACACGATTTAGAGTCAATTGCATGCGAATGGAACGAGTTAGCTTCAAATCCCAGGGAAACACATGATTTAACTTCAAATCAATGCGAAGTAGTAGGCTTAGCTTCAAATCAATGCGAAACAAATGTTTTGGGTTCAGATACTTGTGAACAAAATGATTTAGATTCAACTGCATGCGAATCAATCGAGTTAGCTTCAAATTCAAGAGAAACACATGATTTAACTTCAGATCAATGCGAAGTAGAAATCTTAGCATCAAATTCATGCGAAACAAATGATTTAGCTTCAAATACTTGTGATAAACATGATTTAGAGTCAACTGCATGCGAATCAAACGACTTAGCTTCAAATCCAAGGGAAACACATGATTTAACTTCAAATCAATGCGAAGTAGTAGGCTTAGCTTCAAATCAATGCGAAAAAAATGTTTTGGGTTCAGATACTTGTAATAAATATGATTTAGCTTCAACTGCATGCGATTCAAACGAGTTAGCTTCAAATCCAAGAGAAACACATGATAATAACTTCAAATCAATGCGAAGTGGAAGGCTTAGCTTCAAATCCATGCGAAACAAATGATTTACCTTCAAGTATCTGCGGTTTAAATGAAATAGCTTCAAATGCAGGCCAAACAAACGAGTTAGCTTCAAATCCATGCGAAGCACATGAGTTAGCTTCAAATCAATGCGAAGTAGAAGGCTTAGCTTCAAATCCATGTGAAACAAATGGTTTAGCTTCAAATACTTCTGATAAACACGATTTAGAGTCAATTGCACGCGAATGGAACGAGTTAGCTTCAAATCCCAGGGAAACACATGATTTAACTTCAAATCAATGCGAAGTAGGAGGCTTAGCTTCAAATCAATGCGAAACAAATGTTTTGGGTTCAGATACTTGTAATAAACATGATTTAGCTTCAACTGCATGCGATTCAAACGAGTTAGCTTCAAATCCAAGATAAACACATGATATTAACTTCAAATCAATGCGAAGTGGAAGGCTTTGCTTCAAATCCATGCGAAACAAATGATTTACCTTCAAATACTTGCGGTTTAAATGAAATAGCTTCAAATGCAGGCGAAACAAACGAGTTAGCTTCAAGACCATGCGAAACACATGATTCAGCTCCAAATCAATGCGAAGTAGTAGACTTAGCTTCAAATCAATGCGAAACGAATGGTTTAGCTTCAAATACTTGTGATAAACATGATTTAGTTTCAACTGCATACGAATCGAACGAGTTCGCTTCAAATCCATGAGAAACACATGATTTAACTTCAAATCAATGCGAACTAGTAGACTTAGCTTCAAATCAATGCGAAACAAATGGTTTGGATTCAGATACTTGTGATAGACACGATTTAGAGTCAACTGCATGCGAATCAAACGAGTTAGCTTCAAATTCAAGAGAAACACATGATTTAACTTCAAATCAATGCGAAGTAGAAGGCTTAGCTTCAAATCAATGCGAAACAAATGATTTAGATTCAAATACTTGTGATAAACATGATTTAGAGTCAACTGCATGCGAATCAAACGAGTTAGCTTCAAATCCATGCGAAAAACATGATTTAACTTCAAATCAATGCGAAGTAGTAAGCTTATCTTCAAATCAATGCGAAGCAAATGGTTTAATTTCAAAAACTTGTGATATTGATAATTTAGCTTCAACTCAATGCGAGACAAACGAGTTAGCTTCAAATCCATGCGAAACACGTGATTTAACTTCAAATCAATGCGAACTAGTAGACTTAGCTTCAAATCCATGTGAAGCAAATGGTTTAGCTTCAGTTACTTCTGATAAACACGATTTAGAGTCAATTGCATGCGAATGGAACGAGTTAGCTTCAAATCCCAGGGAAACACATGATTTAACTTCAAATCAATGCGAAGTAGGAGGCTTAGCTTCAAATCAATGCGAAACAAATTGTTTCGATTCAGATACTTGTGATCAAAATGATTTAGCTTCAACTGCATGCGAATCAAACGACTTAGCTTCAAATTCAAGAGAAACACATGAATTAACTTCAAATCAATACGAAGTAGTAGGCTTAGCTTCAAATCAATGCGAAACAAATGAATTACCTTCAAATACCTGCGGTTTAAATGAAATAGCTTCAAATGCAGGCGAAACAAACGAGTTAGCTTCACATCCATGCGAAGCACATGAGTTAGCTTCAAATCAATGCGAACAAGAAGGCTTAGCTTCAAATCCATGTGAAACAAATGGTTTAGCTTCAAATACTTCTGATATACACGATTTAGAGTCAATTGCATGCGAATGGAACGAGTTAGCTTCAAATCCCAGGGAAACACATGATTTAACTTCAAATCAATGCGAAGTAGTAGGCTTAGCTTCAAATCAATGCGAAACAAATGTTTTGGGTTCAGATACTTGTAATAAACATGATTTAGCTTCACCTGCATGCGATTCAAACGAGTTAGCTTCAAATCCAAGAGAAACACATGATATTAACTTCAAATCAATGCGAAGTGGAAGGCTTAGCTTCAAATCCATGCGAAACAAATGATTTACCTTCAAATATCTCCGGTTTAAATGAAGTAGCTTCAAATGCAGGCGAAACAAACGAGTTAGCTTCAAGACCATGCGAAACACATGATTCAGCTTCAAATCAATGCAAAGTAGTAGACTTAGCTTCAAATCAATGCGAAACAAATGGTTTAGCTTCAAAAACTTGTGATAAACATGATTTAGTTTCAACTGCATACGAATCGAACGAGTTCGCCCCAAATTCAAGAGAAACACATGAATTAACTTCAAATCAATGCGAAGTAGTAGGCTTAGCTTCAAATCAATGCGAAACAAATGAATTACCTTCAAATACCTGCGGTTTAAATGAAATAGCTTCAAATGCAGGCGAAACAAACGAGTTAGCTTCACATCCATGCGAAGCACATGAGATAGCTTCAAATCAATGCGAACAAGAAGGCTTAGCTTCAAATCCATGTCAAACAAATGATTTAGCTTCAAATACTTGTGATAAACATGATTTAGAGTCAACTGCATGCGAATCAAACGACTTAGCTTCAAATCCAAGGGAAACACATGATTTAACTTCAAATCAATTCGAAGTAGTAGGCTTAGCTTCAAATCAATGCGAAAAAAATGTTTTGGGTTCAGATACTTGTAATAAATATGATTTAGCTTCAACTGCATGCGATTCAAACGAGTTAGCTTCAAATCCAAGAGAAACACATGATAATAACTTCAAATCAATGCGAAGTGGAAGGCTTAGCTTCAAATCCATGCGAAACAAATGAATTACCTTCAAGTATCTGCGGTTTAAATGAAATAGCTTCAAATGCAGGCCAAACAAACGAGTTAGCTTCAAATCCATGCGAAGCACATGAGTTAGCTTCAAATCAATGCGAAGTAGAAGGCTTAGCTTCAAATCCATGTGAAACAAATGGTTTAGCTTCAAATACTTCTGATAAACACGATTTAGAGTCAATTGCACGCGAATGGAACGAGTTAGCTTCAAATCCCAGGGAAACACATGATTTAACTTCAAATCAATGCGAAGTAGGAGGCTTAGCTTCAAATCAATGCGAAACAAATGTTTTGGGTTCAGATACTTGTAATAAACATGATTTAGCTTCAACTGCATGCGATTCAAACGAGTTAGCTTCAAATCCAAGAGAAACACATGATATTAACTTCAAATCAATGCGAAGTGGAAGGCTTAGCTTCAAATCCATGTGGAGCAAATGATTTACCTTCAAATACTTGCGGTTTAAATGAAATAGCTTCAAATGCAGGCGAAACAAACGAGTTAGCTTCAAGACCATACGAAACACATGATTCAGCTTCAAATCAATGCGAAGTAGTAGACTTAGCTTCAAATCAATGCGAAACAAATGGTTTAGCTTCAAATACTTCTGATAAACACGATTTAGAGTCAATTCCATGCGAATGGAACGAGTTAGCTTCAAATCCCAGGGAAACACATGATTTAACTTCAAATCAATGCGAAGTAGTAGGCTTAGCTTCAAATCAATGCGAAACAAATGTTTTTGGTTCAGATACTTGTAATAAATATGATTTAGCTCCATCTGCATGGGATTCAAACGAGTTAGCTTCAAATCCAAGAGTAACACATGATAATAACTTCAAATCAATGCGAAGTGGAAGGCTTAGCTTCAAATCCATGCGAAACAAATGATTTACCTTCAAATATCTCCGGTTTAAATGAAATAGCTTCAAATGCAGGCGAAACAAACGAGTTAGCTTCAAATCCATGCGAAGCACAAGAGTTAGCTTCAAATCAATGCGAAGTAGAAGGCTTAGCTTCAAATCCATGTGAAGCAAATGGTTTAGCTTCAGATACTTCTGATAAACACGATTTAGAGTCAATTGCATGCGAATGGAACGAGTTAGCTTCAAATCCCAGGGAAACACATGATTTAACTTCAAATCAATGCGAAGTAGGAGGCTTAGCTTCAAATCAATGCGAAACAAATGGTTTGGATTCAGATACTTGTGATCAAAATGATTTAGCTTCAACTGCATGCGAATCAAACCACTTAGCTTCAAATTCAAGAGAAACACATGAATTAACTTCAAATCAATGTGAAGTAGTAGGCTTAGCTTCAAATCAATGCTAAACAAATGAATTACCTTCAAATACCTGCGGTTTAAATGAAATAGCTTCAAATGCAGGCGAAACAAACGAGTTAGCTTCACATCCATGCGAAGCACATGAGTTAGCTTCAAATCAATGCGAACAAGAAGGCTTAGCTTCAAATCCATGTGAAACAAATGGTTTAGCTTCAAATACTTCTGATAAACACGATTTAGAGTCAATTGCATGCGAATGGAACGAGTTAGCTTCAAATCCCAGGGAAACACATGATTTAACTTCAAATCAATGCGAAGTAGTAGGCTTAGCTTCAAATCAATGCGAAACAAATGTTTTGGGTTCAGATACTTGTAATAAACATGATTTAGCTTCACCTGCATGCGATTCAAACGAGTTAGCTTCAAATCCAAGAGAAACACATGATATTAACTTCAAATCAATGCGAAGTGGAAGGCTTAGCTTCAAATCCATGCGAAACAAATGATTTACCTTCAAATATCTCCGGTTTAAATGAAATAGCTTCAAATGCAGGCGAAACAAACGAGTTAGCTTCAAGACCATGCGAAACACATGATTCAGCTTCAAATCAATGCAAAGTAGTAGACTTAGCTTCAAATCAATGCGAAACAAATGGTTTAGCTTCAAAAACTTGTGATAAACATGATTTAGTTTCAACTGCATACGAATCGAACGAGTTCGCCCCAAATTCAAGAGAAACACATGAATTAACTTCAAATCAATGCGAAGTAGTAGGCTTAGCTTCAAATCAATGCGAAACAAATGAATTACCTTCAAATACCTGCGGTTTAAATGAAATAGCTTCAAATGCAGGCGAAACAAACGAGTTAGCTTCACATCCATGCGAAGCACATGAGATAGCTTCAAATCAATGCGAACAAGAAGGCTTAACTCAAATCCATGTGAAACAAATGGTTTAGCTTCAAATACTTCTGATAAACACGATTTAGAGTCAATTGCATGCGAATGGAACGAGTTAGCTTCAAATCCCAGGGAAACACATGATTTAACTTCAAATCAATGCGAAGTAGTAGGCTTAGCTTCAAATCAATGCGAAACAAATGTTTTGGGTTCAGATACTTGTGAACAAAATGATTTAGATTCAACTGCATGCGAATCAATCGAGTTAGCTTCAAATTCAAGAGAAACACATGATTTAACTTCAGATCAATGCGAAGTAGAAATCTTAGCATCAAATTCATGCGAAACAAATGATTTAGCTTCAAATACTTGTGATAAACATGATTTAGAGTCAACTGCATGCGAATCAAACGACTTAGCTTCAAATCCAAGGGAAACACATGATTTAACTTCAAATCAATGCGAAGTAGTAGGCTTAGCTTCAAATCAATGCGAAAAAAATGTTTTGGGTTCAGATACTTGTAATAAATATGATTTAGCTTCAACTGCATGCGATTCAAACGAGTTAGCTTCAAATCCAAGAGAAACACATGATAATAACTTCAAATCAATGCGAAGTGGAAGGCTTAGCTTCAAATCCATGCGAAACAAATGATTTACCTTCAAGTATCTGCGGTTTAAATGAAATAGCTTCAAATGCAGGCCAAACAAACGAGTTAGCTTCAAATCCATGCGAAGCACATGAGTTAGCTTCAAATCAATGCGAAGTAGAAGGCTTAGCTTCAAATCCATGTGAAACAAATGGTTTAGCTTCAAATACTTCTGATAAACACGATTTAGAGTCAATTGCACGCGAATGGAACGAGTTAGCTTCAAATCCCAGGGAAACACATGATTTAACTTCAAATCAATGCGAAGTAGGAGGCTTAGCTTCAAATCAATGCGAAACAAATGTTTTGGGTTCAGATACTTGTAATAAACATGATTTAGCTTCAACTGCATGCGATTCAAACGAGTTAGCTTCAAATCCAAGATAAACACATGATATTAACTTCAAATCAATGCGAAGTGGAAGGCTTTGCTTCAAATCCATGCGAAACAAATGATTTACCTTCAAATACTTGCGGTTTAAATGAAATAGCTTCAAATGCAGGCGAAACAAACGAGTTAGCTTCAAGACCATGCGAAACACATGATTCAGCTCCAAATCAATGCGAAGTAGTAGACTTAGCTTCAAATCAATGCGAAACGAATGGTTTAGCTTCAAATACTTGTGATAAACATGATTTAGTTTCAACTGCATACGAATCGAACGAGTTCGCTTCAAATCCATGAGAAACACATGATTTAACTTCAAATCAATGCGAACTAGTAGACTTAGCTTCAAATCAATGCGAAACAAATGGTTTGGATTCAGATACTTGTGATAGACACGATTTAGAGTCAACTGCATGCGAATCAAACGAGTTAGCTTCAAATTCAAGAGAAACACATGATTTAACTTCAAATCAATGCGAAGTAGAAGGCTTAGCTTCAAATCAATGCGAAACAAATGATTTAGATTCAAATACTTGTGATAAACATGATTTAGAGTCAACTGCATGCGAATCAAACGAGTTAGCTTCAAATCCATGCGAAAAACATGATTTAACTTCAAATCAATGCGAAGTAGTAAGCTTATCTTCAAATCAATGCGAAGCAAATGGTTTAATTTCAAAAACTTGTGATATTGATAATTTAGCTTCAACTCAATGCGAGACAAACGAGTTAGCTTCAAATCCATGCGAAACACGTGATTTAACTTCAAATCAATGCGAACTAGTAGACTTAGCTTCAAATCCATGTGAAGCAAATGGTTTAGCTTCAGTTACTTCTGATAAACACGATTTAGAGTCAATTGCATGCGAATGGAACGAGTTAGCTTCAAATCCCAGGGAAACACATGATTTAACTTCAAATCAATGCGAAGTAGGAGGCTTAGCTTCAAATCAATGCGAAACAAATTGTTTCGATTCAGATACTTGTGATCAAAATGATTTAGCTTCAACTGCATGCGAATCAAACGACTTAGCTTCAAATTCAAGAGAAACACATGAATTAACTTCAAATCAATGCGAAGTAGTAGGCTTAGCTTCAAATCAATGCGAAACAAATGAATTACCTTCAAATACCTGCGGTTTAAATGAAATAGCTTCAAATGCAGGCGAAACAAACGAGTTAGCTTCACATCCATGCGAAGCACATGAGTTAGCTTCAAATCAATGCGAACAAGAAGGCTTAGCTTCAAATCCATGTGAAACAAATGGTTTAGCTTCAAATACTTCTGATAAACACGATTTAGAGTCAATTGCATGCGAATGGAACGAGTTAGCTTCAAATCCCAGGGAAACACATGATTTAACTTCAAATCAATGCGAAGTAGTAGGCTTAGCTTCAAATCAATGCGAAACAAATGTTTTGGGTTCAGATACTTGTAATAAACATGATTTAGCTTCACCTGCATGCGATTCAAACGAGTTAGCTTCAAATCCAAGAGAAACACATGATATTAACTTCAAATCAATGCGAAGTGGAAGGCTTAGCTTCAAATCCATGCGAAACAAATGATTTACCTTCAAATATCTCCGGTTTAAATGAAATAGCTTCAAATGCAGGCGAAACAAACGAGTTAGCTTCAAGACCATGCGAAACACATGATTCAGCTTCAAATCAATGCAAAGTAGTAGACTTAGCTTCAAATCAATGCGAAACAAATGGTTTAGCTTCAAAAACTTGTGATAAACATGATTTAGTTTCAACTGCATACGAATCGAACGAGTTCGCCCCAAATTCAATAGAAACACATGAATTAACTTCAAATCAATGCGAAGTAGTAGGCTTAGCTTCAAATCAATGCGAAACAAATGAATTACCTTCAAATACCTGCGGTTTAAATGAAATAGCTTCAAATGCAGGCGAAACAAACGAGTTAGCTTCACATCCATGCGAAGCACATGAGATAGCTTCAAATCAATGCGAACAAGAAGGCTTAGCTTCAAATCCATGTGAAACAAATGGTTTAGCTTCAAATACTTCTGATAAACACGATTTAGAGTCAATTGCATGCGAATGGAACGAGTTAGCTTCAAATCCCAGGGAAACACATGATTTAACTTCAAATCAATGCGAAGTAGTAGGCTTAGCTTCAAATCAATGCGAAACAAATGTTTTGGGTTCAGATACTTGTGAACAAAATGATTTAGATTCAACTGCATGCGAATCAATCGAGTTAGCTTCAAATTCAAGAGAAACACATGATTTAACTTCAGATCAATGCGAAGTAGAAATCTTAGCATCAAATTCATGCGAAACAAATGATTTAGCTTCAAATACTTGTGATAAACATGATTTAGAGTCAACTGCATGCGAATCAAACGACTTAGCTTCAAATCCAAGGGAAACACATGATTTAACTTCAAATCAATGCGAAGTAGTAGGCTTAGCTTCAAATCAATGCGAAAAAAATGTTTTGGGTTCAGATACTTGTAATAAATATGATTTAGCTTCAACTGCATGCGATTCAAACGAGTTAGCTTCAAATCCAAGAGAAACACATGAATTAACTTCAAATCAATGCGAAGTAGTAGGCTTAGCTTCAAATCAATGCGAAACAAATGAATTACCTTCAAATACCTGCGGTTTAAATGAAATAGCTTCAAATGCAGGCGAAACAAACGAGTTAGCTTCACATCCATGCGAAGCACATGAGTTAGCTTCAAATCAATGCGAACAAGAAGGCTTAGCTTCAAATCCATGTGAAACAAATGGTTTAGCTTCAAATACTTCTGATAAACACGATTTAGAGTCAATTGCATGCGAATGGAACGAGTTAGCTTCAAATCCCAGGGAAACACATGATTTAACTTCAAATCAATGCGAAGTAGTAGGCTTAGCTTCAAATCAATGCGAAACAAATGTTTTGGGTTCAGATACTTGTAATAAACATGATTTAGCTTCACCTGCATGCGATTCAAACGAGTTAGCTTCAAATCCAAGAGAAACACATGATATTAACTTCAAATCAATGCGAAGTGGAAGGCTTAGCTTCAAATCCATGCGAAACAAATGATTTACCTTCAAATATCTCCGGTTTAAATGAAATAGCTTCAAATGCAGGCGTAACAAACGAGTTAGCTTCAAGACCATGCGAAACACATGATTCAGCTTCAAATCAATGCAAAGTAGTAGACTTAGCTTCAAATCAGTGCGAAACAAATGGTTTAGCTTCAAAAACTTGTGATAAACATGATTTAGTTTCAACTGCATACGAATCGAACGAGTTCGCCCCAAATTCAAGAGAAACACATGAATTAACTTCAAATCAATGCGAAGTAGTAGGCTTAGCTTCAAATCAATGCGAAACAAATGAATTACCTTCAAATACCTGCGGTTTAAATGAAATAGCTTCAAATGCAGGCGAAACAAACGAGTTAGCTTCACATCCATGCGAAGCACATGAGATAGCTTCAAATCAATGCGAACAAGAAGGCTTAGCTTCAAATCCATGTGAAACAAATGGTTTAGCTTCAAATACTTCTGATAAACACGATTTAGAGTCAATTGCATGCGAATGGAACGAGTTAGCTTCAAATCCCAGGGAAGCACATGATTTAACTTCAAATCAATGCGAAGTAGTAGGCTTAGCTTCAAATCAATGCGAAACAAATGTTTTGGGTTCAGATACTTGTGAACAAAATGATTTAGATTCAACTGCATGCGAATCAATCGAGTTAGCTTCAAATTCAAGAGAAACACATGATTTAACTTCAGATCAATGCGAAGTAGAAATCTTAGCATCAAATTCATGCGAAACAAATGATTTAGCTTCAAATACTTGTGATAAACATGATTTAGAGTCAACTGCATGCGAATCAAACGACTTAGCTTCAAATCCAAGGGAAACACATGATTTAACTTCAAATCAATGCGAAGTAGTAGGCTTAGCTTCAAATCAATGCGAAAAAAATGTTTTGGGTTCAGATACTTGTAATAAATATGATTTAGCTTCAACTGCATGCGATTCAAACGAGTTAGCTTCAAATCCAAGAGAAACACATGATAATAACTTCAAATCAATGCGAAGTGGAAGGCTTAGCTTCAAATCCATGCGAAACAAATGAATTACCTTCAAGTATCTGCGGTTTAAATGAAATAGCTTCAAATGCAGGCCAAACAAACGAGTTAGCTTCAAATCCATGCGAAGCACATGAGTTAGCTTCAAATCAATGCGAAGTAGAAGGCTTAGCTTCAAATCCATGTGAAACAAATGGTTTAGCTTCAAATACTTCTGATAAACACGATTTAGAGTCAATTGCACGCGAATGGAACGAGTTAGCTTCAAATCCCAGGGAAACACATGATTTAACTTCAAATCAATGCGAAGTAGGAGGCTTAGCTTCAAATCAATGCGAAACAAATGTTTTGGGTTCAGATACTTGTAATAAACATGATTTAGCTTCAACTGCATGCGATTCAAACGAGTTAGCTTGAAATCCAAGAGAAACACATGATATTAACTTCAAATCAATGCGAAGTGGAAGGCTTAGCTTCAAATCCATGCGAAACAAATGTTTTGGGTTCAGATACTTGTAATAAACATGATTTAGCTTCAACTGCATGCGAATCAAACCACTTAGCTTCAAATTCAAGAGAAACACATGAATTAACTTCAAATCAATGTGAAGTAGTAGGCTTAGCTTCAAATCAATGCTAAACAAATGAATTACCTTCAAATACCTGCGGTTTAAATGAAATAGCTTCAAATGCAGGCGAAACAAACGAGTTAGCTTCACATCCATGCGAAGCACATGAGTTAGCATCAAATCAATGCGAACAAGAAGGCTTAGCTTCAAATCCATGTGAAACAAATGGTTTAGCTTCAAATACTTCTGATAAACACGATTTAGAGTCAATTGCATGCGAATGGAACGAGTTAGCTTCAAATCCCAGGGAAACACATGATTTAACTTCAAATCAATGCGAAGTAGGAGGCTTAGCTTCAAATCAATGCGAAACAAATGTTTTGGGTTCAGATATTTGTGAACAAAATGATTTAGCTTCAACTGCATGCGAATCAAACGAGTTAGCTTCAAATTCAAGAGAAACACATGATTTAACTTCAAATCAATGCGAAGTAGAAGTCTTAGCATCAAATTCATGCGAAACAAATGATTTACCTTCAAATACTTGTGATAAACATGATTTAGCTTCAACTGCGTGCGAATCAAACGACTTAGATTCAAATCCAAGAGAAACACATGATTTAATTTCAAATCAATGCGAAGTAGTAGGCTTAGCTTCAAAACAATGCGAAACAAATGTTTTGGGTTCAGATACTTGTGAACAAAATGATTTAGCTTCAACTGCATGCGAATCAAACGAGTTAGCTTCAAATTCAAGAGAAACACATGATTTAACTTCAAATCAATGCGAAGTAGGAGGCTTAGCTTCAAATCAATGCGAAACAAATGGTTTGGATTCAGATACTTGTGATCAAAATGATTTAGCTTCAACTGCATGCGAATCAAACGACTTAGCTTCAAATTCAAGAGAAACACATGAATTAGTTTCAAATCAATGCGAAGTAGAAGGCTTAGCTTCAAATCCATGTGAAACAAATGGTTTAGCTTCAAATACTTCTGATAAACACGATTTAGAGTCAATTGCATGCGAATGGAACGAGTTAGCTTCAAATCCCAGGGAAACACATGATTTAACTTCAAATCAATGCGAAGTAGTAGGCTTAGCTTCAAATCAATGCGAAACAAATGTTTTGGGTTCAGATACTTGTGATCAAAATGATTTAGCTTCAACTGCATGCGAATCAAACGAGTTAGCTTCAAATTCAAGAGAAACACATGATTTAACTTCAAATCAATGCGAAGGAGAAGTCTTAGCATCAAATTCATGCGAAACAAATGATTTACCTTCAAATACTTGCGATAAACATGATTTAGCTTCAACTGCGTGCGAATCAAACGACTTAGCTTCAAATCCAAGGGAAACACATGGTTTAACTTCAAATCAATGCGAAGTAGTAGGCTTAGCTTCAAAACAATGCGAAACAAATGTTTTGGGTTCAGATACTTGCGGTTTAAATGAAATAGCTTCAAATGCAGGCGAAACAAACGAGTTAGCTTCAAGACCATGCAAAACACATGATTCAGCTTCAAATCAATGCAAAGTAGTAGACTTAGCTTCAAATCAATGCGAAACAAATGGTTTAGCTTCAAATACTAGTGATAAACATGATTTAGTTTCAACTGCATACGAATCGAACGAGTTCGCTTCAAATTCAAGAGAAACACATGAATTAACTTCAAATCAATGCGAAGTAGTAGGCTTAGCTTCAAATCAATGCGAAACAAATGAATTACCTTCAAATACCTGCGGTTTAAATGAAATAGCTTCAAATGCAGGCGAAACAAAAAGTTTGCTTCACATCCATGCGAAGCATATGAGTTAGCTTCAAATCAATGCGAAGAAGAAGGCTTAGCTTCAAATCCATGTGAAAGAAATGGTTTAGCTTCAAATACTTCTGATAAACACGATTTAGAGTCAATTGCATGCGAATGGAACGAGTTAGCTTCAAATCCCAGGGAAACACATGATTTAACTTCAAATCAATGCGAAGTAGGAGGCTTAGGTTCAAATCAATGCGAAACAAATAGTTTGGATTCAGATTCTTGTGATCAAAATGATTTAGCTTCAACTGCACGCGAATCAAACGAGTTAGCTTCAAATTCAAGAGAAACACATGATTTAACTTCAAATCAATGCGAAGGAGAAGTCTTAGCATCAAATTCATGCGAAACAAATGATTTACCTTCAAATACTTGCGATAAACATGATTTAGCTTCAACTGCGTGCGAATCAAACGACTTAGCTTCAAATCCAAGGGAAACACATGGTTTAACTTCAAATCAATGCGAAGTAGTAGGCTTAGCTTCAAAACAATGCGAAACAAATGTTTTGGGTTCAGATACTTATGAACAAAATGATTTAGCTTCAACTGCATGCGAATCAAACGAGTTAGCTTCAAATTCAAGAGAAACACATGATTTAACTTCAAATCAATGCGAAGTAGGAGGCTTAGCTTCAAATCAATGCGAAACAAATGGTTTGGATTCAGATACTTGTGATCAAAATGATTTAGCTTCAACTGCATCTGAATCAAACGACTTAGCTTCAAATTCAAGAGAAACACATGAATTAACTTCAAATCAATGCGAAGTAGTAGGCTTAGCTTCAAATCCATGTGAAACAAATGATTTACCTTCAAATATCTGCGGTTTAAATGAAATAGCTTCAAATGCAGGCGAAACAAACGAGTTAGCTTCAAATCCATGCGAAGCACATGAGTTAGCTTCAAATCAATGCGAAGTAGGAGGCTTAGCTTCAAATCAATGCGAAACAAATGTTTTGGTTTCAGATACTTGTGAACAAAATGATTTAGCTTCAACTGCATGCGAATCAAACGAGTTAGCTTCAAATTCAAGAGAAACACATGATTGAACTTCAAATCAATGCGAAGTAGAAGTCTTAGCATCAAATTCATGCGAAACAAATGATTTACCTTCAAATACTTGTAATAAACATGATTTAGCTTCAACTGCGTGCGAATCAAACGACTTAGCTTCAAATCCAATGGAAACACATGATTTAACTTCAACTCAATGCGAAGTAGTAGGCTTAGCTTCAAATCAATGCGAAACAAATGTTTTGGGTTCAGATACTTGTAATAAACATGATTTAGCTTCAACTGCATGCGATTCAAACGAGTTAGCTTCAAATCCAAGAGAAACACATGATATTAACTTCAAATCAATGCGAAGTGGAAGGCTTAGCTTCAAATCCATGCGAAACAAATGATTTACCTTCAAATATCTGCGGTTTAAATGAAATAGCTTCAAATGCAGGCGAAACAAACGAGTTAGCTTCAAGACCATGCGAAACACATGATTCAGCTTCAAATCAATGCAAAGTAGTAGACTTAGCTTCAAATCAATGCGAAACAAATGGTTTAGCTTCAAATACTTGTGATAAACATGATTTAGTTTCAACTGCATACGAATCGAACGAGTTCGCTCCAAATTCAAGAGAAACACATGAATTAACATCAAATCAATGCGAAGTAGTAGGCTTAGCTTCAAATCCATGTGAAACAAATGGTTTAGCTTCAAATACTTCTGATAAACACGATTTAGAGTCAATTGCATGCGAATGGAACGAGTTAGCTTCAAATCCCAGGGAAACACATGATTTAACTTCAAATCAATGCGAAGTAGGAGGCTTAGCTTCAAATCAATGCGAAACAAATGGTTTGGATTCAGATACTTGTGATCAAAATGATTTAGCTTCAACTGCATGCGAATCAAACGACTTAGCTTCAAATTCAAGAGAAACACATGAATTAACTTCAAATCAATGCGAAGTAGTAGGCTTAGCTTCAAATCAATGCGAAACAAATGTTTTGGGTTCAGATACTTGTGATCAAAATGATTTAGCTTCAACTGCATGCGAATCAAACGAGGTAGCTTCAAATTCAAGAGAAACACATGATTTAACTTCAATTCAATGCGAAGTAGAAGTCTTAGCATCAAATTCATGCGAAACAAATGATTTACCTTCAAATACTTGTGATAAACATGATTTAGCTTCAACTGCGTGCGAATCAAACGACTTAGCTTCAAATCCACGGGAAACACATGATTTAACTTCAAATCAATGCGAAGTAGTAGGCTTAGCTTCAAAACAATGCGAAACAATTGTTTCGGGTTCAGATACTTGTAATAAACATGATTTAGCTACAACTGCATGCGATTCAAACGAGTTAGCTTCAAATCCAAGAGAAACACATGATATTAACTTCAAATCAATGCGAAGTGGAAGGCTTAGCTTCAAATCCATGCGAAACAAATGATTTACCTTCAAATACTTGCGGTTTAAATGAAATAGCTTCAAATGCAGGCGAAACAAACGAGTTAGCTTCAAGACCATGCGAAACACATGATTCAGCTTCAAATCAATGCAAAGTAGTAGACTTAGCTTCAAATCAATGCGAAACAAATGGTTTAGCTTCAAATACTTGTGATAAACATGATTTAGTTTCAACTGCATACGAATCGAACGAGTTCGCTTCAAATTCAAGAGAAACACATGAATTAACTTGAAATCAATGCGAAGTAGTAGGCTCAGCTTCAAATCAATGCGAAACAAATGAATTACCTTCAAATACCTGCGGTTTAAATGAAATAGCTTCAAATGCAGGCGAAACAAACGAGTTAGCTTCACATCCATGCGAAGCACATGAGTTAGCTTCAAATCAATGCGAACAAGAATGCTTAGCTTCAAATCCATGTGAAACAAATATTTTAGCTTCAAATACTTCTGATAAACACGATTTAGAGTCAATTGCATGCGAATGGAACGAGTTAGCTTCAAATCCCAGGGAAACACATGATTTAACTTCAAATCAATGCGAAGTAGGAGGCTTAGCTTCAAATCAATGCGTAACAAATGATTTAGCTTCAAATACTTGTGATAAACATGATTAAGCTTCAACTGCATGCGAATCAAACGAGTTATATTGAAATCGGAGGGTAAAACATGATTTACCTTCAAATAACTGCAGTTTAAATGAAATAGCTTCAAATGCAGGCGAAAAAAACGAGTTAGATTCAAACCCATGCGAAACACATGATTCAGCATCAAATCAATATGAAGTAGAAGGATTAACTTCAAAACCATGCGAAACATGTGGTTTAGCTTCAAATACTTGTGATAAACGGGATTTAGAGTCAACTGCATGCGAATCAAACGAGTTAGCTTCAAATCCCAGGAAAACACAAGATTTAATTTCAAATCAATGCGAAGTAGGAGGCTTAGCTTCAAATCAATGCGAAACAAATGTTTTGGATTCAGATACTTGTGATCAAAATGATTTAGCTTCAACTGCATGCGAATCAAACGACTTAGCTTCAAATCCAAAGGAAACACATGATTTAACTTCAAATCAATGCGAAGTAGAAGGCTTTGCTTCAAATCCATGCGAAACATATGATTTACCTTCAAATACTTGCGGTTTAAATAAAATAGCTTCAAATGCAGGTGAAACAAACGAGTTAGCTTCAAGTCCATGCGAAACACATGATTCAGCTTCAAATCAATGCGATGTAGTAGGCTTAGCTTCAAATCAATGCGAAACAAATGGTTTAGCTTCAAATACTTGTGATGAACACGATTTAGTGTCAAGTGCATGCGAATCAAACGAATTAGCTTCAAGTCCAAGGGAAACACATGATTTAACTTCAAATCAATGCGAAGTAGTAGGCTTAGCTTCAAATCCATGCGAAACAAATGATTTACCTTCAAATACTTGTGATAAACATGATTTAGAGTCAACTGCTTGCGAATCAAACGAGTTAGCTTCAAATCCATGCGAAAAACATGATTTAACTTCAAATCAATGCGAAGTAGTAAGCTTAGCTTCAAATCAATGCGAAGCAAATGGTTTAATTTCAAAAACTTGTGATATTGATAATTTAGCTTCAACTCAATGCGAGACAAACGAGTTAGCTTCAAATCCATGCGAAACACGTGATTTAACTTCCAATGCTTGCGATATAAATAAAGTAGTTTCAAATGCAGGCGAAACAATCGAGTAAGCTTCAAATCTATGCGAATCAAATGAGTTAGCTTCAAATCAATGCGAAGTAGAAGGCTTAGCTTCAAATCGAAGGGAAACACATGATTTAACTTCAATTCAATGCGAAGTAGAAGGCTTAGCTTCAAATCCATGCGAAACAAATGATTTACCTTCAAATACTTGCGGTTTAAATGAAATAGCTTCAAATGCAGGCGAAACAAACGAGTTAGCTTCAAGACCATGCGAAACACATGATTCAGCTTCAAATCAATGCGATGTAGTAGGCTTAGCTTCAAATCAATGCGAAACAAATGGTTTAGCTTCAAATACTTGCGATGAACACGATTTAGAATCAGCTGCATGCGAATCAAACGAATTAGCTTCAAGTCCAAGGGAAACACATGATTTAACTTCAAATCAATGCGAGGTAGTAGGTTTAGCTTCAAATCAATGCGAAACAAATGATTTAGCTTCAAATACTTGTGATAAACATGATTAAGCTTCAAACTGCATGCGAATCAAACGAGTTATATTGAAATCGGAGGGAAACACATGATTTACCTTCAAATAACTGCGGTTTAAATGAAATAGCTTCAAATGCAGGCGAAAAAAACGAGTTAGAATCAAACCCATGCGAAACACATGATTCAGCATCAAATCAATATGAAGTAGAAGGCTTAACTTCAAATCCATGCGAAACATGTGGTTTAGCTTCAAATACTTGTGATAAACGGGATTTAGAGTCAACTGCATGCGAATCAAACGAGTTAGCTTCACATTCAAGAGAAACACATGATTTAACTTCAAATCAATGCGAAGTAGAAGGCTTAGCTTCAAATCAATGCGAAACAAATGATTTAGCTTCAAATACTTGTGATAAACATGATTTAGAGTCAACTGCATGCGAATCAAACGAGTTAGCTTCAAATCCATGCGAAAAATATGATTTAACTTCAAATCAATGCGAAGTAATAAGCTTAGCTTCAAATCAATGCGAAGCAAACGGTTTAATTTCAAAAACTTGTGATATTGATAATTTAGCTTCAACTCAATGCGAGACAAACGAGTTAGCTTCAAATCCATGCGAAACACGTGATTTAACTTCCAATGCTTGCGATATAAATAAAGTAGTTTCAAATGCAGGCGAAACAATCGAGTAAGCTTCAAATCCATGCGAATCAAATGAGTTAGCTTCAAATCAATGCGAAGTAGAAGGCTTAGCTTCAAATCGAAGGGAAACACATGATTTAACTTCAAATCAATGCGAAGTAGAAGGCTTAGCTTCAAATCCATGCGAAACAAATGATTTACCTTCAAATATCTGCGGTTTAAATGAAATAGCTTCAAATGCAGGCGAAACAAACGAGTTAGCTTCAAGACCATGCGAAACACCTGATTCAGCTTCAAATCAATGCGAAGTAGTAGACTTAGCATCAAATCAATGCGAAACAAATGGTTTGGATTCAGATACTTGTGATAGACACGATTTAGAGTCAACTGCATGCGAATCAAACGAGTTAGCTTCAAATTCAAGAGAAACACATGATTTAACTTCAAATCAATGCGAAGTAGAAGGCTTAGCTTCAAATCAATGCGAAACAAATGATTTAGCTTCAAATACTTGTGATAAACATGATTTAGAGTCAACTGCATGCGAATCAAACGAGTTAGCTTCAAATCCATGCGAAAAACATGATTTAACTTCAAATCAATGCGAAGTAGTAAGCTTAGCTTCAAATCAATGCGAAGCAAATGGTTTAATTTCAAAAACTTGTGATATTGATAATTTAGCTTCAACTCAATGCGAGACAAACGAGTTAGCTTCAAATCCATGCGAAACACGTGATTTAACTTCCAATGCTTGCGATATAAATAAAGTAGTTTCAAATGCAGGCGAAACAAACGAGTAAGCTTCAAATCTATGCGAATCAAATGAGTTAGCTTCAAATCAATGCGAAGTAGAAGGCTTAGCTTCAAATCGAAGGGAAACACATGATTTAACTTCAATTCAATGCGAAGTAGAAGGCTTAGCTTCAAATCCATGCGAAACAAATGATTTACCTTCAAATACTTGCGGTTTAAATGAAATAGCTTCAAATGCAGGCGAAACAAACGAGTTAGCTTCAAGACCATGCGAAACACATGATTCAGCTTCAAATCAATGCGATGTAGTAGGCTTAGCTTCAAATCAATGCGAAACAAATGGTTTAGCTTCAAATACTTGCGATGAACACGATTTAGAATCAGCTGCATGCGAATCAAACGAATTAGCTTCAAGTCCAAGGGAAACACATGATTTAACTTCAAATCAATGCGAGGTAGTAGGTTTAGCTTCAAATAAATGCGAAACAAATGATTTAGCTTCAAATACTTGTGATAAACATGATTAAGCTTCAAACTGCATGCGAATCAAACGAGTTATATTGAAATCGGAGGGAAACACATGATTTACCTTCAAATAACTGCGGTTTAAATGAAATAGCTTCAAATGCAGGCGAAAAAAACGAGTTAGAATCAAACCCATGCGAAACACATGATTCAGCATCAAATCAATATGAAGTAGAAGGCTTAACTTCAAATCCATGCGAAACATGTGGTTTAGCTTCAAATACTTGTGATAAACGGGATTTAGAGTCAACTGCATGCGAATCAAACGAGTTAGCTTCAAATTCAAGAGAAACACATGATTTAACTTCAAATCAATGCGAAGTAGAAGGCTTAGCTTCAAATCAATGCGAAACAAATGATTTAGCTTCAAATACTTGTGATAAACATGATTTCGAGTCAACTGCATGCGAATCAAACGAGTTAGCTTCAAATCCATGCGAAAAATATGATTTAACTTCAAATCAATGCGAAGTAATAAGCTTAGCTTCAAATCAATGCGAAGCAAACGGTTTAATTTCAAAAACTTGTGATATTGATAATTTAGCTTCAACTCAATGCGAGACAAACGAGTTAGCTTCAAATCCATGCGAAACACGTGATTTAACTTCCAATGCTTGCGATATAAATAAAGTAGTTTCAAATGCAGGCGAAAGAATCGAGTAAGCTTCAAATCCATGCGAATCAAATGAGTTAGCTTCAAATCAATGCGAAGTAGAAGGCTTAGCTTCAAATCGAAGGGAAACACATGATTTAACTTCAAATCAATGCGAAGTAGAAGGCTTAGCTTCAAATCCATGCGAAACAAATGATTTACCTTCAAATACTTGCGGTTTAAATGAAATAGCTTCAAATGCAGGCGAAACAAACGAGTTAGCTTCAAGACCATGCGAAACACATGAGTTAGCTTCAAATCAATGCGAAGTAGAAGGCTTAGCTTCAAATTCATGCCAAACAAATGATTTACCTTCAAAAACCTGCGGTTTATATGAAATAACTTCAAATGCAGGCGAAACAAACGAGTTAGCTTTAAATCCATGGGAAACACAAGAGTTAGCTTCAAATCAATTCGAAGTAGGAGGCTTAGCTTCAAATCTGTGCGAAACAAATGGTTTGGATTCAGATACTTGTGATAAACATGATTTAGCTTCAACTGCGTGCGAATCAAACGACTTAGATTCAAATCCAAGAGAAACACATGATTTAATTTCAAATCAATGCGAAGTAGTAGGCTTAGCTTCAAAACAATGCGAAACAAATGTTTTGGGTTCAGATACTTGTGAACAAAATGATTTAGCTTCAACTGCATGCGAATCAAACGAGTTAGCTTCAAATTCAAGAGAAACACATGATTTAACTTCAAATCAATGCGAAGTAGGAGGCTTAGCTTCAAATCAATGCAAAACAAATAGTTTGGATTCAGATACTTGTGATCAAAATGATTTAGCTTCAACTGCATGCGAATCAAACGAGTTAGCTTCAAATTCAAGAGAAACACATGATTAAATTTCAAATCAATGCGAAGTAGAAGTCTTAGCATCAAATTCATGCGAAACAAATGATATACCTTCAAATACTTGTGATAAACATGATTTAGCTTCAACTGCGTGCGAATCAAACGACTTAGCTTCAAATGTAAGGGAAACACATGATTTAACTTCAACTCAATGCGAAGTAGTAGGCTTAGCTTCAAATCAATGCGAAACAAATGTTTCGGGTTCAGATACTTGTAATAAACATGATTTAGCTTCAACTGCATGCGATTCAAACGAGTTAGCTTCAAATCCAAGGGAAACACATTATTTTACTTTAAATCAATACGAAGTAGTAGGTTTAGCTTCAATTCAATGCGAAACAAATGACTTAGCTTCAAATACTTGTGATAAACATGATTAAGCTTCAACTGCATGCGAATCAAACGAGTTATATTGAAATCTGTGGGAAACACATGATTTACCTTCAAATACCTGCGGTTTAAATGAAATAGCTTCAAATGCAGGGGAAACTAACGAGTTAGCTTCAAATCCATGCGAAGCACATGAGTTAGCTTCAAATCAATGCGAAGTAGAAGGCTTAGCTTCAAATCCATGTGAAACAAATGGTTTAGCTTCAAATACTTCTGATAAACACGATTTAGAGTCAATTGCATGCGAATGGAACCAGTTAGCTTCAAATCCCAGGGAAGCACATGATTTAACTTCAAATCAATGCGAAGTAGGAGGCTTAGCTTCAAATCAATGCGAAACAAATGTTTTGGATTCAGATACTTGTGATCAAAATGATTTAGCTTCAACTGCGTGCGAATCAAACGACTTAGCTTCAAATCCAAGGGAAACACATGATTTAACTTCAAATCAATGCGAAGTAGTAGACTTAGCTTCAAATCAATGCGAAACAAATAGATTGGATTCAGATACTTGTGATCAAAATGATTTAGCTTCAACTGCATGCGAATCAAACGAGTTAGCTTCAAATTCAAGAGAAACACATGATTTAACTTGAAATCAATGCGAAGTAAAAGGCTTAGCTTCAGATCCATGCGAAACAAATGATTTACCTTCAAATATCTGCGGTTTAAATGAAATAGCTTCAAATGCAGGGGAAACTAACGAGTTAGCTTCAAATCCATGCGAAGCACATGAGTTAGCTTCAAATCAATGCGAAGTAGAAGGCTTAGCTTCAAATCCATGTGAAACAAATGGTTTAGCTTCAAATACTTCTGATAAACACGATTTAGAGTCAATTGCATGCGAATGGAACCAGTTAGCTTCAAATCCCAGGGAAGCACATGATTTAACTTCAAATCAATGCGAAGTAGGAGGCTTAGCTTCAAATCAATGCGAAACAAATAGATTGGATTCAGATACTTGTGATCAAAATGATTTAGCTTCAACTGCATGCGAATCAAACGAGTTAGCTTCAAATTCAAGAGAAACACATGATTTAACTTGAAATCAATGCGAAGTAAAAGGCTTAGCTTCAAATCAATACGAAACAAATGTTTTGAGTTCAGATACTTGTAATAAACATGATTTAGCTTAAACTGCATGCGATTCAAACGAGTTAGCTTCAAATCCAAGAGAAACGCATGATATTAACTTCAAATCAATGCGAAGTGGAAGGCTTAGCTTCAAATCCATGCGAAAAAATGATTTACCTTCAAATACTTGCGGTTTAAATGAAATAGCTTCAAATGCAGGGGAAACAAACGAGTTAGCTTCAAGACGATGCGAAGCACATGAGTTAGCTTCAAATCAATGCGAAGTAGAAGGCTTAGCTTCAAATCCATGTGAAACAAATGGTTTAGCTTCAAATACTTCTGATAAACACGATTTAGAGTCAATTGCATGCGAATGGAACCAGTTAGCTTCAAATCCCAGGGAAGCACATGATTTAACTTCAAATCAATGCGAAGTAGGAGGCTTAGCTTCAAATCAATGCGAAACAAATAGATTGGATTCAGATACTTGTGATCAAAATGAT
Organism: Megalopta genalis; assembly: GCF_051020955.1. Lineage (NCBI taxonomy): Eukaryota > Metazoa > Arthropoda > Insecta > Hymenoptera > Halictidae > Megalopta > Megalopta genalis. The sequence goes on along the minus strand of NW_027476377.1, from coordinate 31,338 downwards.
TTAGCTTCAGCTGCATGCGAATCAAACGAGTTAGCTTCAAATTCAAGAGAAACACATGATTTAACTTGAAATCAATGCGAAGTAAAAGGCTTAGCTTCAAATCAATACGAAACAAATGTTTTGAGTTCAGATACTTGTAATAAACATGATTTAGCTTAAACTGCATGCGAATCAAACGAGTTAGCTTCAAATCCAAGAGAAACGCATGATATTAACTTCAAATCAATGCGAAGTGGAAGGCTTAGCTTCAAATCCATGCGAAAAAATGATTTACCTTCAAATACTTGCGGTTTAAATGAAATAGCTTCAAATGCAGGGGAAACAAACGAGTTAGCTTCAAGACGATGCGAAGCACATGAGTTAGCTTCAAATCAATGCGAAGTAGAAGGCTTAGCTTCAAATCCATGTGAAACAAATGGTTTAGCTTCAAATACTTCTGATAAACACGATTTAGAGTCAATTGCATGCGAATGGAACCAGTTAGCTTCAAATCCCAGGGAAGCACATGATTTAACTTCAAATCAATGCGAAGTAGGAGGCTTAGCTTCAAATCAATGCGAAACAAATGTTTTGGATTCAGATACTTGTGATCAAAATGATTTAGCATCAACTGCATGCGAAGCAAACGAGTTAGCTTCAAATTCAAGAGAAACACATGATTTATCTTCAAATCAATGCGAAGTAGAAGTCTTAGCATCAAATTCATGCGAAACAAATGATTTACCTTCAAATCCTTGTGATAAACATGATTTAGCTTCAACTGCGTGCGAATCAAACGACTTAGCTTCAAATCCAAGGGAAACACATGATTTAACTTCAAATCAATGCGAAGTAGTAGACTTAGCTTCAAAGCAATGCGAATCAAATGGTTTAGCTTCAAGTACTTGTGATAAACATGATTTAGTTTCAACTGCATACCAATCGAACGAGTTCGCTTCAAATTCAAGAGAAACACATGAATTAACTTCAAATCAATGCGAAGTAGTAGGCTTAGCTTCAAATCAATGCGAAACAAATGAATTACCTTCAAATACCTGCGGTTTAAATGAAATAGCTTCAAATGCAGGCGAAACAAACGAGTTAGCTTCAAATCCATGCGAAGCACATGAGTTAGCTTCAAATCAATGCGAAGAAGAAGGCTTAGCTTTAAATCCATGTGAAACAAATGGTTTAGCTTCAAATACTTCTGATAAACACGATCTAGAGTCAATTGCATGCGAATGGAACGAGTTAGCTTCAAATCCCAGGGAAACACATGATTTAACTTCAAATCAATGCGAAGTAGGAGGCTTAGCTTCATATCAATGCGAAACAAATAGATTGGATTCAGATACTTGTGATCAAAATGATTTAGCTTCAACTGCATGCGAATCAAACGAGTTAGCTTCAAATTCCACTAGAAACACATGATTTAACTTGAAATCAATGCGAAGTAAAAGGCTTAGCTTCAAATCAATACGAAACAAATGTTTTGAGTTCAGATACTTGTAATAAACATGATTTAGCTTAAACTGCATGCGATTCAAACGAGTTAGCTTCAAATCCAAGAGAAACGCATGATATTAACTTCAAATCAATGCGAAGTGGAAGGCTTAGCTTCAAATCCATGCGAAAAAATGATTTACCTTCAAATACTTGCGGTTTAAATGAAATAGCTTCAAATGCAGGCGAAACAAACGAGTTAGCTTCAAGACGATGCGAAACACATGATTCAGCTTCAAATCAATGCGAAGTAGAAGACTTAGCATCAAATTCATGCGAAACAAATGATTTACCTTCAAATACTTGTGATAAACATGATTTAGCTTCAACTGCGTGCGAATCAAACGACTTAACTTCAAATCCAAGGGAAACACATGATTTAACTTCAAATCAATGCGAAGTAGTATGCTTAGCTTCAAATCAATGCGAAACAAATTGTTTAGCTTCAAATACTTGTGATAAACATGATTTAGTTTCAACTGCATGCGAATCAAACGAGTTAGCTTCAAATCAATGCGAAGTAGAAGGCTTAGCTTCAAATCGAAGGGAAACACATGATTTAACTTCAAATCAATGCGAAGTAAAAGGCTTAGCTTCAAATACATGCGAAACAAATGATTAACCTTCAAATACTTGCGGTTAAAATGAAATAGATTAAAATGCAAGCGAAACAAACGAGTTAGCTTCAAGTCCATGAGAAACACATGATTCAGCTTCAAATCAATGCGAAGTAGTAGGCTTAGCTTCAAATCAATGCGAAACATATGGTTTAGCTTCAAGTACTTGTGATAAACACGATTTAGAGTCAACTGCATGCGAATCAAACGAGTTAGCTTCAAATCCCAGGGAAAGACATGATTTAACTTAAAATCAATGCGAAGTAGACGGCTTAACTTCAAATCCATGCGAAACAAATGTTTTACCTTCAAGTACCTGCGGTTAAAATGAAATAGCTTAAAATGCAAGCGAAACAAACGAGTTAGCTTCAAGTCAATGAGAAACACATGATTCAGCTTCAAATCAATGCGAAGAAGTAAGCTTAGCTTCAAATCAATGCGAAACATATGGTTTAGCTTCAAGTACTTGTGATAAACACGATTTAGCTTCAACTGCATGCGAATCAAAAGAGTTAGATTGAATTCCGTGGGAAACACATGATTTAACTTTAAATCAATTCGAAGTAGACGGCTTAACTTCAAATCCATGCGAAACAAGTGGTTTAGCTTCAAATACTTGTGATGAACACGATTTAGAGTCAACTGCGTGCGAATCAATCGAGTTAGCTTCAAATCCCAGGAAAACAAATGATTTAACTTCAAATCAATGCGAAGTAGGAGGCTTAGCTTCAAATCCATGCGAAACAAATGATTTACCTTCAAATACATGCGGTTTAAATGAAATAGCTTCAAATGCAGGCGAAACAAACGAGTTAGCTGCAAATCCACGTCAAACACGTGATTTAGATTCAAATCAATGCGGAGTAGTAGGCTTAGCTTCAAATCAATGCGAAACAAATGGTTTAGCATCAAATACTTGTGACAAACATGATTTAGGATTAACAGCATGCGAATCAAACGAGTTAGCTTCAAATCCCAGGGAAACACATGATTTAACTTCAAATCAATGCGAAGTAGAAGGCTTAGCTTCAAATCGAAGGGAAACACATGATTTAACTTCAAATCAATGCGAAGTAGAAGGCTTAGCTTCAAATCCATGCGAAACACATGACTTAACTTCAAATGCTTGCGATTTAAATAAAATAGCTCCAAATGGAGGCGAAACGAACGAGTTAGCTTCAAATCCATGGGAAACACATGAGTTAGCTTCAAATCAATGCGAAGTAGAAGGCTTAGCTTCAAATCCATGCGAAACATATGGTTTAGCTTCATATACTTGTGATAAACACGATTTAGAGTGAACTGCATGCGAATCTAACGAGTTAGCTTCAAATCCCAGGGAAACACATGATTGAACTTCAAATCAATGGGAACAAGTCGGCTCAGATTCAAATCAATGCGAAACAAATGGTTTAGCATCAAATACTTGGGATAAACATGATTTAGCTTCAACTGGATGCGAATCAAACGAGTTAGTTTCAAATCCAAGTGAAACACATGATTTAACTTCAAATCAATGCGTAGTAGTAGTCTTAGCTTCAAATCAATGCGAAACAAATTGTTTAGCTTCAAATACTTGTGATAAACATTATTAAGCTTCAACTGCATGCGAATCAAACGAGTTATATTGAAATCGGAGGGAAACACATGATTTAACTTAAAATCAATGCGAAGTAGACGGCTTAACTTCAAATCCATGCGAAACAAATGTTTTACCTTCAAATACCTGCGGTTAAAATGAAATAGCTTAAAATGCAAGCGATACAAACGAGTTAGCTTCAAGTCCATGAGAAACACATGATTCAGCTTCAAATCAATGCGAAGTAGTAAGCTTAGCTTCAAATCAATGCGAAACATATGGTTTAGCTTCAAGTACTTGTGATAAACACGATTTAGCTTCAACTGCATGCGAATCAAAAGAGTTAGATTGAATTCCGTGGGAAACACATGATTTAACTTTAAATCAATTCGAAGTAGACGGCTTAACTTCAAATCCATGCGAAACAAGTGGTTTAGCTTCAAATACTTGTGATGGACACGATTTAGAGTCAACTGCGTGCGAATCAAACGAGTTAGCTTCAAATCCCAGGAAAACAAATGATTTAACTTCAAATCAATGCGAAGTAGGAGGCTTAGCTTCAAATCCATGCGAAACAAATGATTTACCTTCAAATACTTGCGGTTTAAATGAAATAGATTTAATTGCAGGCGAAACAAACGAGTTAGCTTCAAGTCCATGCGAAACACATGATTCAGCTTCAAATCAATGCGAAGTAGTAGGCTTAGCATCAAATCAATGCGAAACAAATGGTTTAGCTTCAAATACTTGTGATAAACATGATTTAGTTTCAACTGCATGCGAATCAAACGAGTTAGCTTCAAATCCCAGGGAAACACATGATTTAACTTCAAATCAATGCGAAGTCGACAGCTTTGCTTCAAATCCATGCGAAACAAATGATTAACCTTCAAATACTTGCGGTTAAAATGAAATAGCTTAAAATGCAAGCGAAACAATCAAGCTAGATTCAAAACCACGCGAAACACGTGATTTAGATTCAAATCAATGCGAAGTAGTAGGCTTAGCTTCAAATCAATGCGAAACAAATGGATTAGCTTCAAATACTTGTGATAAACATGATTTAGTTTCAACTGCATGCGAATCAAACGAGTTAGCTTCAAATCCCAGGGAAACACATGATTTAACTTCAAATTAATGCGAAGTAGAAGGCTTTGCTTCAAATCCATGCGAAACAAATGATTAACCTTCAAATACTTGCGGTTTAAATGAAATAGCTTAAAATGCAAGCGAAACAAACGAGTTAGCTCCAAGTCCATGAGAAACACATGATTCAGCTTCAAATCAATGCGAAGTAGTAGGCTTAGCTTCAAATCAATGCGAAGCATATGGTTTAGCTTCAAGTACTTGTGATAAACATGATTTAGCTTCAACTGCATGCGAATCATAAGAGTTAGATTGAATTCCGAGGGAAACACATGATTTAACTTCAAATCAATTCGAAGTAGGCAGCTTAACTTCAAATCCATGCGAAACAAGTGGTTTAGCTTCAAATACTTGTGATGAACACGATTTAGAGTCAACTGCATGCGAATCAAACGAGTTAGCTTCAAATCCAACGAAAACACATGATTTAACTTCAAATCAATGCGAACTAGTAGGCTTAGCTTCAAATCAATGCGAACTAGTAGGCTCAGATTCAAATCAATGCGAAACAAATGGTTTAGCATCAAATACTTGGGATAAACATGATTTAGCTTCAACTGCATACGAATCAAACGAGTTAGTTTCAAATCCAAGAGAAACACATGATTTAACTTCAAATCAATGCGAAGTAGAAGGCTTAGCTTCAAATCGAAGGGAAACACATGATTTAACTTCAAATCAATGCGAAGTAGAAGGATTTGCTACAAATCCATGCGAAACAAATGATTTACCTTCAAATACTTGCGGTTTAAATGAAATAGCTTTAATTGCAGGCGAAACAAACGAGTTAGCTTCAAGTCCATGCGAAACACATGATTCAGCTTCAAATCAATGCGAAGTAGTAGGCTTAGCATCAAATCAATACGAAACAAATGGTTTAGCTTCAAATACGTGTGATAAACATGATTTAGATTCAACTGCATGCGAATCAAACGAGTTAGTTTCAAATCCAAGAGAAACACATGATTTAACTTCAAATCAATGCGAAGTAGAAGGCTTAGCTTCAAATCGAAGGGAAACACATGATTTAACTTCAAATCAATGCGAAGTAGAAGGATTTGCTACAAATCCATGCGAAACAAATGATTTACCTTCAAATACTTGCGGTTTAAATGAAATAGCTTTAATTGCAGGCGAAACAAACGAGTTAGCTTCAAGTCCATGAGAAACACAAGATTCAGCTTCAAATCAATGCGAAGTAGTAAGCTTGGCTTCAAATCAATGCGAAACATATGGTTTAGCTTCAAGTACTTGTGATAAACACGATTTAGCTTCAACTGCATGCGAATCAAAAGAGTTAGATTGAATCCCGTGGGAAACACATGATTTAACTTCAAATCAATTCGAAGTAGACGACTTAACTTCAAATCCATGCGAAACAAGTGGTTTAGCATCAAATACTTGTGATGAACACGATCTAGAGTCAACTGCATGCGAATCAAACGAGTTAGCTTCAAATCCAATTGAAACACATGATTTAGCTTCAAACCAATGTGAAGTAGAAGGCTTAGCTTCAAATCTATGCAAAACAAATGATTCTGCTTCACATACTTGCGATATAAATGATTTAGTTTCAACTGAATGCGAAACAATCAAGTTAGATTCAAAACCATGAGAAACACATGATTCAGCTTCAAATCAATGCGAAGTAGTAGGCTTAGCTTCAAATCAATGCGAAGCATATGGTTTAGCTTCAAGTACTTGTGATAAACATGATTTAGCTTCAACTGCATGCGAATCATAAGAGTTAGATTGAATTCCGAGGGAAACACATGATTTAACTTCAAATCAATTCGAAGTAGGCGGCTTAACTTCAAATCCATGCGAAACAAGTGGTTTAGCTTCAAATACTTGTGATGAACACGATTTAGAGTCAACTGCATGCGAATCAAACGAGTTAGCTTCAAATCCAACGAAAACACATGATTTAACTTCAAATCAATGCGAACTAGTAGGCTTAGCTTCAAATCAATGCGAACTAGTAGGCTCAGATTCAAATCAATGCGAAACAAATGGTTTAGCATCAAATACTTGGGATAAACATGATTTAGCTTCAACTGCATACGAATCAAACGAGTTAGTTTCAAATCCAAGAGAAACACATGATTTAACTTCAAATCAATGCGAAGTAGAAGGCTTAGCTTCAAATCGAAGGGAAACACATGATTTAACTTCAAATCAATGCGAAGTAGAAGGATTTGCTACAAATCCATGCGAAACAAATGATTTACCTTCAAATACTTGCGGTTTAAATGAAATAGCTTTAATTGCAGGCGAAACAAACGAGTTAGCTTCAAGTCCATGCGAAACACATGATTCAGCTTCAAATCAATGCGAAGTAGTAGGCTTAGCATCAAATCAATACGAAACAAATGGTTTAGCTTCAAATACGTGTGATAAACATGATTTAGATTCAACTGCATGCGAATCAAACGAGTTAGTTTCAAATCCAAGAGAAACACATGATTTAACTTCAAATCAATGCGAAGTAGAAGGCTTAGCTTCAAATCGAAGGGAAACACATGATTTAACTTCAAATCAATGCGAAGTAGAAGGATTTGCTACAAATCCATGCGAAACAAATGATTTACCTTCAAATACTTGCGGTTTAAATGAAATAGCTTTAATTGCAGGCGAAACAAACATGTTAGCTTCAAGTCCATGAGAAACACAAGATTCAGCTTCAAATCAATGCGAAGTAGTAAGCTTAGCTTCAAATCAATGCGAAACATATGGTTTAGCTTCAAGTACTTGTGATAAACACGATTTAGCTTCAACTGCATGCGAATCAAAAGAGTTAGATTGAATCCCGTGGGAAACACATGATTTAACTTCAAATCAATTCGAAGTAGACGACTTAACTTCAAATCCATGCGAAACAAGTGGTTTAGCATCAAATACTTGTGATGAACACGATCTAGAGTCAACTGCATGCGAATCAAACGAGTTAGCTTCAAATCCAATTGAAACACATGATTTAGCTTCAAACCAATGTGAAGTAGAAGGCTTAGCTTCAAATCTATGCAAAACAAATGATTCTGCTTCACATACTTGCGATATAAATGATTTAGTTTCAACTGAATGCGAAACAATCAAGTTAGATTCAAAACCACGCGAAACACGTGATTTATATTCAAATCAATGCGAAGTTGTAGGCTTAGCTTCAAAACAATGCGAAACGATTGGTTTAGCTTCAAATACTTGTGATAAACACGATTTAGCTTCAACTGCATGCGAATCCATCTCGTTTGCTTCAAATCTAAGAGAAACACAAGATTTAACTTCAAATCAATGCGAAGTAGTAGGCTTAGCTTCAAATCAATGCGAAACAAATGGATTAGCTTCAAATACTTGTGATAAACATGATTTAGATTCAACTGCATGCGAATCAAACGAGTTAGCTTCAAATCCCAGGGAAACACATGATTTAACTTCAAATCAATGCGAAGTAGAACGCTTTGCTTCAAATCCATGCGAAACAAATGATTAACATTCAAATACTTGCGGTTTAAATGAAATAGCTTAAAATGCAAGCGAAACAAACGAGATAGCTTCAAGTCCATGAGAAACACATGATTCAGCTTCAAATCAATGCGAAGTAGTAGGCTTAGCTTCAAATCAATGCGAAACATATGGTTTAGCTTCAAGTACTTGTGATAAACATGATTTAGCTTCAACTGCATGCGAATCAAAAGAGTTAGATTGACTTCCGAGGGAAACACATGATTTAACTTCAAATTAATTCGAAGTAGACGGCTTAAATTCAAATCCATGCGAAACAAGTGGTTTCGCTTCAAATACTTGTGATGTACACGATTTAGAGTCAACTGCATGCGAATCAAACGAGTTAGCTTCAAATCCCACGAAACCACATGATTTAACTTCAAATCAATGCGAAGTAGGAGGCTTAGCTTCAAATCCATGCGAAACAAATGATTTACCTTCAAATACTTGCGGTTTAAATGAAATAGCTTTAATTGCAGGCGAAACAAACGGTGTTAGCTTCAAGTCCATGCGAAACACATGATTCAGCTTCAAATCAATGCGAAGTAGTAGGCTTAGCTTCAAATCAATGCGAAACAAATGGTTTAGCTTCAAATACTTGTGATAAACATGATTTAGCTTCAACTGCATGCGAATCGAACGAGTTCTCTTCAAATCTAAGAGAAACACATGATTTAACTTCAAATCAATGCGAACTAGTAGGCTTAGCTTCAAATCAATGCGAAACTAATGATTTAGCTTCAAATACTTGTGATAAACATGATTAAGCTACAACTGCATGCGAATCAAACGAGTTAGCTTGAATTCCGAGGGGAACACATGATTTAGCTTCAACTCAATGCGAAGTAGAAGGCTTAACTTCAAATCCATGCGAAACATGTGGTTCAGCATCAAATACTTGTGATGAACACGATTTAGAGTCAACTGCATGCGAATCAAACGAATTAGCTTCAAGTACAAGGGAAACACATGATTTAACTTCATATCAATGCGAAGTAGTAGGTTTAGCTTCAAATCAAGGCGAAACAAATGATTTAGCTTCAAATATTTGTGATAAACATGATTTAGCTACAACTGCATGCGAATCAAACGAGTTAGCTTCAAATCTAAGAGAAACACATGATTTAGCTTCGAATCAATGCGAAGTAGAAGGCTTAACTTCAAATCCATGCGAAACAAGTGGTTTAGCATCAAATACTTGTGATGAACACGATCTAGAGTCAACTGCATGCGAATCAAACGAGTTAGCTTCAAATACAATGGAAACACATGATTTAAATTCAAATCAATGCGAAGTAGAAGGCTTAGCTTCAAATCCATGCGAAACAAATGATTTACCTTCAAATACCTGCGGTTTAAATGATATAGTTTCAAGTGCAGGCGAAAAAACGAGTTAGCACCAAATCCATGCGAAACACATGATTTAGCTTCAAATCAATATGAAGTAGAAGGCTTAACTTCAAATCCATGCGAAACAAGCGGTTTAGCTTCAAATACTTGTGATAAACGCGATTTAGAGTCAACTGCGTGCGAATCAAACGAGATAGTTTCAAATCCCAGGAAAACACATGATTTAACTTCAAATCAATGCGAAGTAGGAGGCTTAGCCTCAAATCCATGGTAAACAAATGATTTACCTTCAAATACCTGCGGTTTAAATGAAATAGCTTCAAAAGCAGGCGAAACAAACGAGTTAGCTTCAAATCCATGCGAAACACATCAGTTAGCTTCAAATCAATGCGAAGTAGAAGGCTTAGCTTCAAATCCATGAGAGACAAATGGTTTAGCTTCAAATACTTGTGATGAACACGGTTTAGAGTCAACTGCATGCGAATCAAACGAATTAGCTTCAAGTACAAGGGAAACACATGATTTAACTTCAAACCAATGTGAAGTAGAAGGCTTAGCTTCAAATCTATGCAAAACAAATGATTCTGCTTCACATACTTGCGATATAAATGATTTAGTTTCAACTGAATGCGAAACAATCAAGTTAGATTCAAAACCACGCGAAACACGTGATTTAGATTCAAATCAATGCGAAGTAGAAGGCTTAGCTTCAAATCCATGCCAAAAAAATGTTTTACCTTCAATTACGTGCGGGTTTAAATGAGAAAGCTTCAAATGCAGGCGAAACAACGAGTTAGCTACAAATCCACGCGAAACACGTGATTTATATTCAAATCAATGCGAAGTTGTAGGCTTAGCTTCAAAACAATGCGAAACGATTGGTTTAGCTTCAAATACTTGTGATAAACACGATTTAGCTTCAACTGCATGCGAACCCATCTCGTTCGCTTCAAATCTAAGAGAAACACATGATTTAACTTCAAATCAATGCGAAGTAGTAGGCTTAGCTTCAAATCAATGCGAAACAAATGGATTAGCTTCAAATACTTGTGATAAACATGATTTAGATTCAACTGCATGCGAATCAAACGAGTTAGCTTCAAATCCCAGGGAAACACATGATTTAACTTCAAATCAATGCGAAGTAGAACGCTTTGCTTCAAATCCATGCGAAACAAATGATTAACATTCAAATACTTGCGGTTTAAATGAAATAGCTTAAAATGCAAGCGAAACAAACGAGATAGCTTCAAGTCCATGAGAAACACATGATTCAGCTTCAAATCAATGCGAAGTAGTAGGCTTAGCTTCAAATCAATGCGAAACATATGGTTTAGCTTCAAGTACTTGTGATAAACATGATTTAGCTTCAACTGCATGCGAATCAAAAGAGTTAGATTGACTACCGAGGGAAACCCATGATTTAACTTCAAATTAATTCGAAGTAGACGGCTTAAATTCAAATCCATGCGAAACAAGTGGTTTCGCTTCAAATACTTGTGATGTACACGATTTAGAGTCAACTGCATGCGAATCAAACGAGTTAGCTTCAAATCCCACGAAACCACATGATTTAACTTCAAATCAATGCGAAGTAGGAGGCTTAGCTTCAAATCCATGCGAACAAATGATTTACCTTCAAATACTTGCGGTTTAAATGAAATAGCTTTAATTGCAGGCGAAACAAACGTGTTAGCTTCAAGTCCATGCGAAACACATGATTCAGCTTCAAATCAATGCGAAGTAGTAGGCTTAGCTTCAAATCAATGCGAAACAAATGGTTTAGCTTCAAATACTTGTGATAAACATGATTTAGCTTCAACTGCATGCGAATCGAACGAGTTCTCTTCAAATCTAAGAGAAACACATGATTTAACTTCAAATCAATGCGAACTAGTAGGCTTAGCTTCAAATCAATGCGAAACTAATGATTTAGCTTCAAATACTTGTGATAAACATGATTAAGCTACAACTGCATGCGAATCAAACGAGTTAGCTTGAATTCCGAGGGGAACACATGATTTAGCTTCAACTCAATGCGAAGTAGAAGCTTAACTTCAAATCCATGCGAAACATGTGGTTCAGCATCAAATACTTGTGATGAACACGATTTAGAGTCAACTGCATGCGAATCAAACGAATTAGCTTCAAGTACAAGGGAAACACATGATTTAACTTCATATCAATGCGAAGTAGTAGGTTTAGCTTCAAATCAAGGCGAAACAAATGATTTAGCTTCAAATATTTGTGATAAACATGATTTAGCTACAACTGCATGCGAATCAAACGAGTTAGCTTCAAATCTAAGAGAAACACATGATTTAGCTTCGAATCAATGCGAAGTAGAAGGCTTAACTTCAAATCCATGCGAAACAAGTGGTTTAGCATCAAATACTTGTGATGAACACGATCTAGAGTCAACTGCATGCGAATCAAACGAGTTAGCTTCAAATACAATGGAAACACATGATTTAAATTCAAATCAATGCGAAGTAGTAGGCTTAGCTTCAAATCAATGCGAAACAAATGGTTTGGGTTCAGATACTTTTAATAAACATAATTTAACTTCAACTGCATGCGATTCAAACTAGTTAGCTTCAAATCCAAGAGAAACACATGATATTAACTTCATATCAATGCGAAGTAGAGGCTTAGCTTCAAATCCATGCGAAACAAATGATTTACCTTCAAATACCTGCGGTTTAAATGATATAGTTTCAAGTGCAGGCGAAAAAAACGAGGTTAGCACCAAATCCATGCGAAACACATGATTTAGCTTCAAATCAATATGAAGTAGAAGGCTTAACTTCAAATCCATGCGAAACAAGCGGTTTAGCTTCAAATACTTGTGATAAACGCGATTTAGAGTCAAACTGCGTGCGAATCAAACGAGATAGTTTCAAATCCCAGGAAAACACATGATTTAACTTCAAATCAATGCGAAGTAGGAGGCTTAGCCTCAAATCCATGGTAAACAAATGATTTACCTTCAAATACCTGCGGTTTAAATGAAATAGCTTCAAAAGCAGGCGAAACAAACGAGTTAGCTTCAAATCCATGCGAAACACATCAGTTAGCTTCAAATCAATGCGAAGTAGAAGGCTTAGCTTCAAATCCATGAGAGACAAATGGTTTAGCTTCAAATACTTGTGATGAACACGGTTTAGAGTCAACTGCATGCGAATCAAACGAATTAGCTTCAAGTACAAGGGAAACACATGATTTAACTTCATATCAATGCGAAGTAGTAGGTTTAGCTTCAAATCAAGGCGAAACAAATGATTTAGCTTCAAATATTTGTGATAAACATGATTTAGCTACAACTGCATGCGAATCAAACGAGTTAGCTTCAAATCTAAGAGAAACACATGATTTAGCTTCGAATCAATGCGAAGTAGAAGGCTTAACGTCAAATCCATGCGAAACAAGTGGTTTAGCGTCAAATACTTGTGATGAACACGATCTAGAGTCAACTGCATGCGAATCAAACGAGTTAGCTTCAAATACAATGGAAACACATGATTTAAATTCAAATCAATGCGAAGTAGTAGGCTTAGCTTCAAATCAATGCGAAACAAATGGTTTGGGTTCAGATACTTTTAATAAACATAATTTAGCTTCAACTGCATGCGATTCAAACTAGTTAGCTTCAAATCCAAGAGAAACACATGATATTAACTTCATATCAATGCGAAGTAGAAGGCTTAGCTTCAAATCCATGCGAAACAAATGATTTACCTTCAAATACCTGCGGTTTAAATGATATAGTTTCAGTGCAGGCGAAAAAACGAGTTAGCACCAAATCCATGCGAAACACATGATTTAGCTTCAAATCAATATGAAGTAGAAGGCTTAACTTCAAATCCATGCGAAACAAGCGGTTTAGCTTCAAATACTTGTGATAAACGCGATTTAGAGTCAACTGCGTGCGAATCAAACGAGTTAGTTTCAAATCCCAGGAAAACACATGATTTAACTTCAAATCAATGCGAAGTGGGAGGCTTAGCCTCAAATCCATGGTAAACAAATGATTTACCTTCAAATACCTGCGGTTTTAAATGAAATAGCTTCAAAGCAGGCGAAACAAACGAGTTAGCTTCAAATCCATGCGAAACACATCAGTTAGCTTCAAATCAATGCGAAGTAGAAGGCTTAGCTTCAAATCCATGAGAAACAAATGGTTTAGCTTCAAATACTTGTGATGAACACGGTTTAGAGTCAACTGCATGCGAATCAAACGAGTTAGCTTCAAATCCAAGGGAAACACATGATTTTAACTTCAAATCAATGCGAAGTAGTAGGCTTAGCTCCAAATCAATGCGAAACAAATGATTTAACTTCAAATACTTGTGATAAACACTATTTAGAGTCAACTGCATGCGAATCAAACGAGTTAGCTTCAATCCCAGGGAAACACATGATTTAACTTCAAATCAATGCGAAGTGGAAGGCTTAGCTTCAATGCATGCGAAACAAATGGTTTGGCTTCGAATACTTGTGATGAACACGATTTAGAGTCAACTGCATGCGAATCAAACGAGTTAGCTTCAAATACAATGGAAACACATAATTTAAATTCAAATCAATGCGAAGTAGTAGGCTTAGCTTCAAATCAATGCGAAACAAATGGTTTGGGTTCAGATACTTTTAATAACATAATTTAGCTTCAACTGTATGCGATTCAAACGAGTTAGCTTCAAATCCAAGAGAAACACATGATATTAACTTCATATCAATGCGAAGTAGAAGGCTTAGCTTCAAATCCATGGTAAACAAATGATTTACCTTCAAATACCTGCGGTTTAAATGAAATAGCTTCAAAAGCAGGCGAAACAAACGAGTTAGCTTCAAATCCATGCGAAACACATCAGTTAGCTTCAAATCAATGCGAAGTAGAAGGCTTAGCTTCAAATCCATGAGAAACAAATGGTTTAGCTTCAAATACGTGTGATGAACACGGTTTAGAGTCAACTGCATGCGAATCAAACGAGTTAGCTTCAAATCCAAGGGAAACACATGATTTAACTTCAAATCAATGCGAAGTAGAAGGCTTAACTTCAAATCCATATGAAACAAGTGGTTTAGCTTCAAATACTTGTGATGAACACGATTTAGAGTCAACTGCATGCGAATCAAACGTGTTAGCTTCAAATCCCAGGACAACACATGATTTAACTTCAAATCAATGCGAAGTAGAAGGCTTAACCTCAAATCCACTCCAAACAAATGTTTTACCTTCAAATACCTGCGGTTTAAATGAAATAGCTTCAAATGCAGGCGAAACAAACGAGTTAGCTGCAAATCCACGCCAAACACGTGATTTAGATTCAAATCAATGCGAAGTAGTAGGCTTACCTTCAAATCAATGCGAAACGATTGGTTTAGCTTGAAATACTTGTGATAAACACGATTTCGCTTCAACTGCATGAGAATCCATCGAGTACGCTTCAAATCCAAGAGAAACACATGATTTACCTTCAAATCAATGCGAACTAGTAGGCTTAGCTTCAAATCAATGCGAACTAGTAGGCACAGATTCAAATCAATGCGAAACAAATGGTTTAGCATCAAATACTTGGGATAAACATGATTGAGATTCAACTGCATGCGAATCAAACGAGTTAGCTTCAAATCCAAGGGAAACACATGATTTAACTTCAAATCAATGCGAAGTAGTAGGCTTAGCTCCAAATCAATGCGAAACAAATGATTTAACTTCAAATACTTGTGATAAACACTATTTAGAGTCAACTTCATGCGAATCAAACGAGTTAGCTTCAAATCACAGGGAAACACATGATTTAACTTCAAATCAATGCGAAGTGGAAGGCTTAGACTCAAATGCATGCGAAACAAATGGTTTGGCTTCGAATACTTGTGATGAACACGATTTAGAGTCAACTGCATGCGAATCAAACGAGTTAGCTTCAAATACAATGGAAACACATGATTTAAATTCAAATCAATGCGAAGTAGTAGGCTTAGCTTCAAATCAAAGCGAAACAAATGGTTTGGGTTCAGATACTTTTAATAAACATAATTTAGCTTCAACTGCATGCGATTCAAACGAGTTAGCTTCAAATCCAAGAGAAACACATGATATTAACTTCATATCAATGCGAAGTAGAAGGCTTAGCTTCAAATCCATGCGAAACAAATGATTTACCTTCAAATACCTGCGGTTTAAATGAAATAGTTTGCAAATGCAGGCGAAAAAAAAACGAGTTAGCACCAAATTCATGCGAAACACATGATTTAGCTTCAAATCAATATGAAGTTGAAGGCTTAACTTCAAATCCAGGCGAAACAAGTGGTTTAGCTTCAAATACTAGTGATAAACGCGATTTAGAGTCAACTGCGTGCGAATCAAACGAGTTAGTTTCAAATCCCAGGAAAACACATGATTTAACTTCAAATCAATGCGCAGTAGGAGGCTTAGCTTTAAATCCATGCTAACAAATGATTTACCTTCAAATACCTGCGGTTTTAAATGAAATAGCTTCAAAAGCAGGCGAAAAAACGAGTTAGCACCAAATCCATGCGAAACACATGATTTAGCTTCAAATCAATATGAAGTAGAAGGCTTAACTTCAAATCCATGCGAAACAAGTGGTTTAGCTTCAAATACTTGTGATAAACGCGATTTAGAGTCAACTGCGTGCGAATCAAACGAGTTAGTTTCAAATCCCAGGAAAACACATGATTTAACTTCAAATCAATGCGAAGTAGGAGGCTTAGCTTCAAATCCATGCTAAACAAATGATTTACCTTCAAATACCTGCGGTTTACATGAAATAGCTTCAAAAGCAGGCGAAACAAACGAGTTAGCTTCAAATCCATGCGAAACACATCAGTTAGCTTCAAATCAATGCGAAGTAGAAGGCTTAGCTTCAAATCCATGAGAAACAAATGGTTTAGCTTCAAATACGTGTGATGAACACGGTTTAGAGTCAACTGCATGCGAATCAACGAGTTAGCTTCAAATCCAAGGGAAACACATGATTTAACTTCAAATCAATGCGAAGTAGAAGGCTTAACTTCAAATCCATATGAAACAAGTGGTTTAACTTCAAATACTTGTGATAAACACTATTTAGAGCCAACTGCATGCGAATCAAACGAGTTAGCTTCAAATCCCAGGGAAACACATGATTTAACTTCAACTCAATGCGAGTGGAAGGCTTAGCTTCAAATCCATGCGAAACAAATGGTTTAGCTTCAAATACTTGTGATGAACACGATTTAGAGTCAACTGCATGCGAATCAAACGTGTTAGCTTCAAATCCCAGGACAACACATGATTTAACTTCAAATCAATGCGAAATAGAAGCCATAACTTCAAATCCATGCGAAACAAGTGGTTTAGCTTCAAATACTTGTGATGAACACGATTTAGAGTCAACTGCATGCGAATCAAACGTGTTAGCTTCAAATCCCAGGACAACACATGATTTAACTTCAAATCAATGCGAAGTAGAAGGCTTAGCCTCAAATCCATGCCAAACAAATGTTTTACCTTCAAATACCTGCAGTTTCAATGAAATAGCTTCAAATGCAGGCGAAACAAACGAGTTAGCTACAAATCCACGCGAAACAAGTGATATAGATTCAAATCAATGCGAAGTAGTAGGCTTAGCATCAAATCAATGCGAAACAAATGGTTTAGCTTCAAATACTTGTGATAAACATGATTTAGCTTCAACTGCAAGCGAACCGAAAGCGTTCTCTTCAAATCTGAGAGAAACACATTATTTAACTTCAAATCAATGCGAAGTAGGAGTCTTAGCATCAAATTCATGCAAAACAAATGATTTACCTTCAATACTTGTGATAAACATGATTTAGCTTCAACTGCGTGCGAATCAAACGACTTAACTTCAAATCCAAGGGAAACACATGATTTAAATTCAAATCAATGCGAAGTAGTTGGCTTAGCTTCAAATCAATGCGAAACAAATGGTGTAGCTACAAATACTTGTGTTAAACATGATTTACTTTCAACTGCATGCGAATCAAACGAGTTAGCTTCAAATCCCAGGGAAACACATGATTTAACTTCAAATCGATGGGAAGTAGTAGGCTTAGCTTCAAATCAATGCAAAAACAAATGGTTTGGATTCAGATACTTGTGATAAACATGATTTAGCTTCAACTGCAAGCGAATGAAACGAGTTTTTCTTTAAATCCAAGAGAAACACATGATTTAACTTCAAATCAATGCGAAGTAGTAGGCTTAGCTTCAAATCAATGCGAAGTAGTTGCCTTCGCTTCAAATCAATGCGAAACAAATGGTTTACCTTCAAATACTTGTGATATACATGATTTGGCTTCAACTGCATGCGAAACAAACGAGTTAGCTTCAAATCCGTGCGAAACACATGATTAAGCTTCAATAGATTCGAAGTAGGAGACTTAGTTTGAAATCCGTGCGAAACACATGATTTAGCTTCAAATCAAAGCGAAGTGGAAGTTTTATCTTTAAATCCATGCGAAACAAATGGTTTAGTTTCACATACTTGCGATATAAGTGATATAGCTTCAAATACTTGCGAAAAAAATGGCTTAGCGTCAAATCCATGCAAAACATATGATTTAGCTTCAAATCAAAGCGAAGTAGAAGGCTTAGATTCAAATCCATGCGATACAATTTATTTACCTTCAAATTCAAGCGGTTTAAATGTAATAGCTTCAAATTCAGCGAAACCCATGGTTTAGCTTCATATTCTTGCGAAACAGATGGTTTAGTTTCAGATACTTGTGATAAACATGATTTGGATTCAACTGCATGTGAAACAAACGATTTAGTTTCAAACTTATGCGAAACACATGATTTAGCTTTAAATCAATGCGAAGTATAAGGCTTATATTCAAATCCAAGCGAAACAAACGATTTAACTTCAAATACTTACGATATAAATGATGTAGCTTCAAATAAAAGCGAAGTAGAGGACTTACCTTCAAACCCATACGACCCAAGTGAATTAGCTTCAAATACTTGCGATATAAGTGATATAACTTCAATTGCAGGCAAAACAAACGAGTAGCATCAAATCCATGTGAGACAAATGATTTAGCTTCAAATCAATGCTAAGTAGGAGTCTTATCTTCAAATCGATTCGAAACAAATGGTTTACCTTCTAATACTTGTGATAAACATGATTTAGCTTCAACTGCATGCGAATCAAACGAGTTAGCTTCAAATCCAAGAGAAACACATGATTTAGCTTCAAATCAATGCGAAGTAGAAGGCTTAGCTTCAAATCCATGCGAAACAAACGAGTTAGCTTCAATCCATGCAAACACATGATTTAGCTTCAAATCAATGCGAGGTAGGAGTGTTAGCTTCAAATCAATGCGAAAACAAATGATTTAGCTTCTAATACTTGCGACGTAAATGATACAGAATTCAAATGCATGCGAAACAAACGAGTTGGCTTCAAATCCTTGCGGAACTCATGATATCGCTTCAAATCAATGCGGAGAAGGTGTAGCTTGAAATCCATGCGAAACAAATGATTTAGCTTCAAATCAATGCGGAGAATATGGTATAGCTTAAAATCCATGCGAAACAAATGATTTAGCTGCAACTGGAAGCGAAACAAGCGAGTTAGCTTCAAATCCCAGGGAAACACATGATTTAACTTCAAATCAATGCGAAGTAGTAGGATAACTTCAAATCGATGCGGAACATATGGTTTCGCTTCAAATACTTGTGATAAACATGATTTAGCTTCAACTGCATGCGAAACAAACGAGTTAGCTTGAAACCCAAGAGAAACACACGATTTAACTTCAAATAAATGCGAAGTAGCTGGCTTAGCTTCAAATCAATGCGAAACAAATGGTTTAGATTCAAATACTTGTGACAAACATGATTTAGCTTCACAGCATGCGAAACAAACGAGTAGCTTCAAATCCCTGAGAACACATGATTTAACTTCAAATCAATGCGAAGTAGAAGGCTTAGCTCAAATCCATGCGGCACAAATGATTAAGCTTCAAATACATGCGAAGTAGAAGGCTTAGCTTCAAATCCATGCGAAACAAATGATTTACATTCAAATACTTGCGGTTAAATGAAATAGCTTCAAATGCAGGCGAAACAGACGAGTTAACTTCAAATCCATGCGAAACACATGATTTAGCTACAAATCAAGGCGAAGTAGAAGGCTTATCTTCAAATCCAAGCACAACACATGATTAAGCTTCAAATCGATGCGATGTAGATGGTTTTGCATCAAAATCCTTGAGAAACAAATGGTTTAGCTTAAGATACTTACAATATTAGTGATATAGCTTCAAATGCTGGCGAACCAACGAGGTAGCATCAAATCCATGCAAAACACATGCTTCAGCTTCAAATCAATGCGAAGTAGTAGCTTAGCTTCAAATCCATGCGGAATCAATTGGTTTAGCTTCAAATACTTGTGATATACCGATTTATATTCAACTGCATGCGAAACAAACGAGTTAGCTTCAAATTCATGCGAAACACATGATTTAGATTCAAATCAAAGCGAAGTAGAAAGCTTAGCTTCAATCCAGCGAAACAAATGATTTACCTTCAATACTTGCGGTTTAAATGAAATAGCTTCAACTGCATGCCAAACAAACGAGTTATCTTCAAATCCATTCGAAACACATGATTTAGCTTCAGATCATTGCGATCTAGATGATTTAGCTTCAAATCAATGCGAAACAATGGTTTAATTTCAAATACTTGTGATAAACGTGATTTAGCTTCAACTGCATGCGAATCAAACGAGTTAGCTTCAAATCCAAGAGAAACACATGATTTAACTTCAAATCAATGCGAAGTAGTAGGCTTAGCTTCAAATCAATGCGAAACAAATGGTGTAGCTACAAATACTTGTGTTAAACATGATTTACTTTCAACTGCATGCGAATCAAACGAGTTAGCTTCAAATCTCAGGGAAACACATGATTTAACTTCAAATCGATGGGAAGTAGTAGGCTTAGCTTCAAATCAATGCGAAACAAATGGTTTGGATTCAGATACTTGTGATAAACATGATTTCAGCTTCAACTGCAAGCGAAATGAAACGAGTTTTTCTTCAATCCAAGAGAAACACATGATTTAACTTCAAATCAATGCGAAGTAGTAGGCTCAGCTTCAAATCAATGCGAAGTAGTAGGCTTAGCTTCAAATCAATGCGAAACAAATGGTTTAGCTTCAAATACTTGTGATAAACATGATTTAGCTTCAACTGCATGCGAAACAAACGATTAGCTTAAAATCCAAGAGAAACACATGATTTAACTTCAAATCAATGCGAAGTAGTAGGCTTAGCTTCAAATCAATGCGAAAAAAATGGTTTCGCTCCAAATCCTTGAGACTATATGTGATATAGCTTCAAATGCAGGCGAAACAAACGAGTTAGCTTCAAATCCATGCAAAACACATGTTTCAGCTTCAAATCAATGCGAAGTAGTAGGCTTAGCTTCAAATCAATGCGAAACAAATGGTTCAGCTTCAAATACTTGTGATAAACATGATTTAGCTTCAACTGCAAGCGAATCAAACGAGTTTTAATCAAATCCAAGAGAAACACATGATTTAACTTCAAATCAATGCAAAGTAGTAGGCATAGCTTCAAATCAATGCGGAACATATGGTTTCGCTTCAAATACTTGTGATAAACATGATTTAGCTTCAACTGCATGCGAATCGAACGAGTTAGCTTCAAATCCAAGGGAAACACATGATTTAACTTCATTTCAATGCGAAGTAGTAGGCTTAGCTTCAAATCAATGCGGAACATATGGTTTCGCTTCAAATACTTGTGATAAACATGATTTAGTTTCAACTGAATGCGAATCAACGAGTTAGCTTCAAATCCCAGGGAAACACATGATTTAACTTCATTTCAATGCGAAGTAGTAGGCTTAGCTTCAATCAATGCGGAACATATGGTTTCGCTTCAATACTTGTGATAAACATGATTTAGTTTCAACTGAATGCGAATCAAACGAGTTAGCTTCAAATCCCAGGAAACACATGTTTAACTTCAAATCAATGCGAAGTAGTAGGCTTAGCTTCAAATCAATGCGGAACATATGGTTTCGCTTCAAATACTTGTGATAAACATGATTTAGCTTCAACTGCATGCGAATCGAACGAGTTAGCTTCAAATCCAAGGGAAACACATGATTTAACTTCAGTCAATGCGAAGTAGTAGCCATAGCTTCAAATCCATGCGAAACAAATGGTTTGGATTCAGATACTTGTGATAAACATGATTTAGCTTCAACTGCATGCGAATCAAACGAGTTAGCTTCAAATCCAAGGGAAACACATGCTTCAGCTTCAAATCGATGCGAAGTAGTAGGATTACCTTCAAATCAATGCGGAACATATGGTTTCATTTCAAATAATTGTGATATAGCTGATTTAGATTCAACCGCTTGCGAATCAACGAGTTAGCTTCAAATCCAAGGAAACACGTGATTTCACTTCAAATCAATGCGAAGTAGAAGGCTTAGATTCAAATCCATGCGAAACAAATGATTTAGTTTCAAATACTTGCGAATATATGTGATATAGCTCACATGAATTAGCATCAAATCAATGCGATGTAGAAGCTTCAGCTTCAAATCCATGCGAAACAAATGATTTAGCTCCAAATAAGTGCGAAGTAGAAGGCTTATCTTCAAATCCAAGCTTAACACTTGATTAGCTTCAAATCAATGAGATGTAGAGATGGTTTTGCATCAAATCCTTGAGAAACAATGGTTTAGCTTAAGATACTTGCGATATAAGTGACATAGCTTCAAATGCAGGGCGAAACAAACGAGTTAGCATCAAATCCATGCGAAACACATGATTCAGCTTCAAATCAATGCGGAAGTAGGTGGCTTCGCTTCAAATCAATGCGAAACAAATGGTTTACCTTCAAATACTTGTGATTACATGATTTAGCTTCAACTGCATGCGAAACAAACGAGTTAGCTTCAAATCCAAGCGAAACACATGATTAAGCTTCAAATCAATACGAAGTAGAAGCCTTAGCTTCAAATCCGTGCGAAACACATGATTTAGCTGCAAATCAAATCGATGTAGATGGTTTAGCATGAATCCTTGAGAAACAAATGATTTAGGTTAAGATACTTGCGATATAAGTGATATAGCTTCAAATGCAGGCGAACCAAACGATGTAGCATCAAATCCATGAGAAACACATGATTTATCTTCAGATCATTGCGATCTAGATGGTTTAGCTTCAAATCAATGCGAAACAAATGGTTTAGCTTCAAATACTTGAGATAAACATGATTTAGCTTCAACTGCATGCGAAACAAACGAGTTAGCTTGAAATCCCAGGGAAACACATGATTAACTTCAAATCAATGGGAAGTAGTAGGCTTAGCTTCAAATCAATGCGAAACAAACGGTTTGGATTCAGATACTTGAGGCTATATGTGATATAGCTTCAAATGCTGGCGAAACAAACGAGTTAGTTTCAAATCCATGCGATTCACATGATTTAGCTACAATCAAGGCGAGTAGAAGGCTTATCTTCAAATCCAAGCATAACACTTGATTTAGATTCAAATCAAAGCGAAGTAGAAGGCTTAGCTTCAAATCCATGCGAAACAAATGGTTTAGCTTTAGATACTTGTGATAAACATGATTTAGCTTCAACTGCATGCGAAACAAACGAGGTAGCATCAAATCCATGCAAAACACATGCTTCAGCTTCAAATCAATGCGAAGTAGTAGGCTTAGCTTCAAATCCATGCGAATCAATTGGTTTAGCTTCAAATACTTGTGATATCATGATTTATATTCAACTGCATGCGAAACAAACAGTTAGCTTCAAATTCATGCGAAACACATGATTTAGATTCAAATCAAAGCGAAGTAGAAGGCTTAGCTTCAAATCCATGCGAAACAATGGTTTAGCTTTAGATACTTGTGATAAACATGATTTAGCATCAACTGCATGCGAAACAAACGAGTTAGCTTCAAATCCAAGCGAAACACATGATTTAGCTTCAAATCAATGCGAAGTAGTAGGCTTAGCTTCAAATAATTGCGAAACAAAATGGTTTAGCTCCAGATACTTGTGATAAACATGATTTAGCTTCAACTGCATGCGAAACAAACGAGTTAGCTTAAAATCCAAGCGAAACACAGGATTTATCTTCAAATCAATGCGAAGTAGTAGGCTTAGCTTCAAATCAATTCGAAACAAATGGTTTAGCTTCAGATACTTGTGATAAACATGATTTAGCTTCAACTGCATGCGAAACAAACGAGTTAGCTTAAAATCCAAGCGAAACACATGATTTAACTTCAAATCAATGCGAAGTAGTAGTCTTAGTTTCAAATCAATGCGAAAACAAATGTTTAGCTCAGATACTTGTGATAAACATGATTAGCTTCAAGTGCATGCGAAACAAACGAGTTAGCTTCAAATTCATGCGAAATACACGATTTAGCTTTAAATCCTCGCGAGACAACAGATTTAGCGTCAATATCATGCGAAATACACGATTTCGATTACAAATTCGTGCGAATTACGCGATTTTAAACATCGATTTCGATTCAAATTCATGCGAAATGAACAATTTAACTTCAGATTCATGCGAAATACACGAAGTAGCTTCAAATCCACGCGAGACAATCGATTTAGCGTCAATATCATGCGAAATTCACGATTTCGATTCAAATTCGTGCGAAATAGCGATTTTAAACAAACGATATAGCTTCATATTCATGCGAAATTAACAACTCAGCGTCAGATTCATGCGAATTGCACGATTTAGCTTTAAATCCAAGCGAAACAAACGATTTAAACTTCAATATCATGCGAAAAACACGATTTTGATTCAAATTCGTGCAATATAGCGATTTTAAACAAACGATTTAGCTTCAAATTCATGCGAAATGAACAATTAGCTTCAGATTCGTGTGAAATTCGCGAATTAGCTTTAAATTCACGAGAAACTAACGATTTAGCTTCAAATTCATGCGGTATGAACAATTTAGCTCCAGATTCATGCGAAATACACGAAATAGCTCCAAATCCACGCGAGAGAGAACGACTTAGAGTCAATATCATGCGAAATACACGATTTCGATTCAAATTCGTGCGAAATAGCGATCTTAAATGAACGATTTAGCTTCAAATTCATGGGAAATGAACAATTTTGCTTTAAATTTTTTGCGAAATACAGGATTTAGTTTTAAATCCTCACGAGACAAACGACTTAGAGTCAATATCATGCGAAATACACGAATTAGCTTTAAATCCAATCGAAACAAATGATTTAACTTCAATATCATGTGAAGCACACGATGTCGATTCAAATTCGTGCAAAATAGCGATTTTAACAAACGATTTAGCTTCAAATTCATGCGGAATGAACAATTTAGCTTCAAATACATGCGAATTGCACGATTTAGCTTTAAATCCACGCGAAACAAACGATTTAGCTTCAAATTCATGCGGAATGAACAATTTAGCTCCAGATTCATGCGAAATACACGAATAGCTTTAAATCCAAGCGAAACAAACGATTTAACTTCACTATCACGAGAAACACACGATGTCGATTCAAAATTCGTGCGAAATAGTGATTTTAAACGAACGAATTAGCTTCAAATGCATGGGAAATGAACAATTTAGCATCAGATTCATGCGAAATACACGGATTAGCCTCAAATCCTCGCGAAACAAACGATTTAACTTCAATATCATGCGAAACACACGATGTAGATTCAAATTAGTGCGAAATAGTGACTTTAAACAAACGATTTAATTCAAATTCATGCCAAATGAACAATTTAGCTTCAAATACATTCGAATTGCACGGAATTAGCTTTAAATCCACGCGAAACAAACAATTTAGCTTCAAATTCATGCGAAATGATCAATTAAGCTTCAAATTCATGCGAATTGCACGATTTAGCTTTAAATCCTCGCGGAAAGAAACGATTTAACTTCAATATCATGCGAAAAACACGATTTCGATACAAATTAGTGCGGAATAGCGATTTTAAACGAACGATTTAGCTTCAAATTCATGCGAATGAACAATTTAGCTTCAAATACATGTGAATTGCACGATTTAGCATTAAATCCACGCGAAACAAACGATTTAGATTCAAATTCATGCGGAATGACAATGTAGCTCCAGATTCAGTCGAAATACACGAATTAGCTTTAAATTCACGCGAAACAAACGATTTAACTTCAATATCATGCGATATACACGATTCGCTTAAATTCGTGCGAAATAGCGATTTTAAACGAACGATTTAGTTTCAAATTCATGGGAAATGAACAATTTTGCTTCAAATTTATGCGAAATATACGATTTAGCTTTAAATCCTCGTGAGGACAAACGATTTAGCGTCAATATCATGCGAAATACACGATTTTGATTCAATTTCGTGCAAAATAGCGAATTTGAACAAACGATTTAGCTTCAAATTCATGGGAATGAACAATTTAGCTTCAGATTCATGCGAATTGCACGATTTAGCTTTAAATCCACGCGAAAAAAACGACTTAACTTCAATATCATGCGAAACAGACGATGTCGATTCAAATTCGTGCAAAATAGCGTTTTTAAACAAACGATTAGCTTCAAATTCATGCGAAATGAACAATTTAGCTACAGATTCATGCGAAATACACGAATTAGCTTTAAATTCACGCGAAACAAACGATTTAACTTCAATATCATGCGATATACACGAAATGGCTTTAAATTCACGCGAAACAAACGATTAACTTCAATATCATGCGATATACACGATTTCGCTTCAAACTCGTGCGAAATGCACAAATTAGCTTTAAATTCACGCGAAACAAACGATTTAGCTTCATATTCGTGCGAAATATAACTATTTAGCGTCAAATACATGCGAATTGCACGATTTAGCTTTAAATCGACGCGAAACAAACGATTTAGCTTCAAATTCATGGAAATGAACAATTTAACTTCAGATTCATGCGAAATACACGAAGTAGCTTCAATCACGCGAGACAATCGATTTAGCGTCAATATCATGCGAAATACACGATTTCGATTCAAATCTGTGCGAAATACGCGATTTTAAACAAACGATATAGCTTCACATTCATGCGAAATTAACAATTTAGCTTCAAATTCATGAGAATTGCACGATTTAGCTTTAAATCCTATCGAAACAAACGATTTAACTTCAATATCATGCGATATACACGAAATAGCTTTAAATTCACGCGAAACAAACGATTTAACTTCAATAACATGCGATATACACGATTTCGCTTCAAACTCGTGCGAAATGCACAAATTAGCTTTAAATTCACGCGAAACAAACGATTTAGCTTCATATTCTTGCGAAATGAACTATTTAGCGTCAATACATGCGAATTGCACGATTTAGCTTTAAATCGACGCGAAACAAACGATTTAGCTTCAAATTCATGCGGAATGAAAAATTTCGCTCCAGATTCATGCGAAATACACGAATTAGCTTTAAATTCACGCCAAGCAAACGATTTAACTTCATATCATGCGATATACACGATTTCGCTTCAAATTCGTGCGAAATAGCGATTTTAAACGAACGATTTAGTTTCAAATTCATGTGAAATGAACAATATAGCTACAGATTCATGCGAAATACACGAAATAGCTTTAAATTCACGCGAAACAAACGATTTAACTTCAATATCATGCGAAACACACGATGTCGATTCAAATTCGTGCAAAATAGCGATTTTAAACAAACGATTTAGCTCAAAATTCATGCGAAATGAACAATTTAGCTACAGATTCATACGAAATACACGATATACCTTTAAATTCACGCGAAACAAACGATTTAACTTCAATATCATGCGATATAACACGATTACGATTAAAATTCGTGCGAAGTAGCGATTTTAAACGAACGATTTAGCTTCAAATTCATGCGAAATGAACAATTTAGCTTCGAATACATGCGAACTGCACGATTTAGCTTTAAATCCACGCGAAACAAACGATGTAGCTTCAAATTCATGCGGAATGAAAAATTTCGCTCCAGATTCATGCGAAATACACGAATCAGTTTTAAATTCACGCCAGACAAACGATTAACTTCAATATCATGCGATATACACGACTTCGCTTCAAATTCGTGCGAAATAGCGATTTTAAACGAACGATTTAGCTTCAAATTCATGGGAAATGAAAAATTTAGCTACAGATTCATGCGAAATACACGAAATAGCTTTAAATTCACGCGAAACAAACGATTTAACTTCGATATCATGCGATATACACGATTTCGCTTCAAATTCGTGCGAAATGCACAAATTAGGTTTAAATTCACGCGAAACAAACGATTTAGCTTCATACTCATGCGAAATGAACAATTTAGCGTCAGATTCATGCGAATTGCACGATTTAGCTTTAAATCCAAGCTAAACGGACGATTTAACTTCACTATCATACGAAAAACACGATTTCAGATTCAAATTCGTGCGAAATACGCGATTTTAAACAAAACGATATAGCTTCATATTCATGCGAAATGAACAATTTAGCTTCAAATTCATGAGAATGCACGATTTAGCTTTAAATCCAATCGAAACAAACGATTTAACTTCAAATTCATGCGAAATGAACAATTTAGCTTGAGATTCATGTGAAATCACGAACTAGTTTTAAATTCATGCGAAACCAAACGATTTAGCTTCAAATTCATGCGGAATGAAAAATTTAGCTCCAGATTCATGCGAATACACGAATCAGTTTTAAATTCACGCCAGACAAACGATTTAACTTCAATATCATGCGATTGTACACGATTTCGCTTCAAATTCGTGCGAAATGCACAAATTAGCTTTAAATTCAGGCGAAACAAACGATTTAGCTTCATATTCATGCGAAATGAACAATTTAGCGTCAGATTCATGCGAATTGCACGATTTAGCTTTAAATCCAAGCTAAACGAACGATTTAACTTCACTATCATGAGGAAAAACTCGATTTCGATTCAAATTCGTGCGAAATACGCGATTTTAAACAAACGATATAGCTTCATATTCATGCGAAATGAACAATTTAGCTTCAAATTCATGAGAGTTGCACGATTTAGCTTTAAATCCAATAGAAACAAACGATTTAGTTTCAAATTCATGCGAAATAAACGATGTCGATTCAAATACGTGCAAAATAGCGATTTTAAACAACGATTTAGCTTCAAATTCATGCGGAATGAAAAATTTCGCTCCAGATTCATGCGAAATACGCGAATTAGCTTTAAATTCACGCCAAGCAAACGATTTAACTTCAATATCATGCGATATACACGATTTCGCTTCAAATTCGTGCGAAATAGCGATTTTAAACGAACGATTTAGTTTCAAATTCATGTGAAATGAACAATATTGCTTCAAATTTATGCGAAATACACGATTTAGCTTTAAATCCTCGTGTGAAACAAACGATTTTAGCGTCAATATCATGCGAAATACACGATTTTGATTCAATTTCGTGCAAAATAGCGATTTTAAACAAACGATTTCGCTTCAAATTCATGGGAAATGAACAATTTTTGCTTTAATTTTTAAGAAATACAGGATTTAGTTTTAAATCCCACGAGACAAACGACTTAGCGTCAATATCATGCGAAATACGCGATTTCGATTCAAATCTGTGCGAAATACGCGATTTTAAACAAACGATATAGCTTCACATTCATGCGAAATGAACAATTTAGCTTCAAATTCATGAGAATGGCACGATTTAGCTTTAAATCCAATAGAAACAAACGATTTATCTTCAAATTCATGCGAAATGAACAATTTAGCTTGAGATTCATGTGAAATTCACGAACTAGTTTTAAATTCATGCGAAACAAACGATTTAGCTTCAAATTCATGCGGAATGAAAAATTTAGCTCCAGATTCATGCGAAATACACGAATCAGTTTTAAATTCACGCAGACAAACGATTTAACTTCAATATCATGCGATATACACGATTTCGCTTCAAATTCGTGCGAATGCACAAATTAGCTTTAAATTCAGGGCGAAACAAACGATTTAGCTTCATATTCATGCGAAATGAACAATTTAGCGTCAGATTCATGCGAATTGCACGATTTAGCTTTAAATCCAAGCTAAACGAACGATTTAAATTCACTATCATGCGAAAAACTCGATTTTCGATTCAAATTCGTGCGAAATACGCGATTTTAAACAAACGATATAGCTTCATATTCATGCGAAATGAACAATTTAGCTTCAAATTCATGAGAGTTGCACGATTAAGCTTTAAATCCAATAGAAACAAACGATTTAATTTCAAATCATGCGAAATGAACAATTTAGCTTCAGATCCATGTGAAATTCACGAATTAGCTTTAAATTCATGCGAAACAAACGATTTAGCTTCAAATTCATTCGAATTAAAAATTTAGCTCCAGATCATGCGAAATACACGAATTAGCTTCAAATCCCCGCGAGAAAAACGACTTAGCGTCCAATATCATCCGAAATACACAATTTCGATTCAAATCTGTGCGAAATACGCGATTTTAAACAAACGATATAGCTTCACATTCATGCGAAATGAACAATTTAGCTTCAAATTCATGAGAATTGCACGATTTATCTTTAAATCCAATCGAAACAAACGATTTAGCTTAAAATTCATGGGAAATGAACAATTTAGCTTCTAATTCATGCGAAATATACGATTTAGCTTTAAATCCTCGCGAGGCAACAGATTTAGCGTCCATATCATGCGAAATACACGATTTCGCTTCAAATTCGTGCGAAATACGCGATTTTCAACAAACGATTTCGTTTCAAATTCATGCAAAATGAACAATTTAGCTTAGATCCATGTGAAATTCACGAATTACCTTTAAATTCATGCGATTCAAACGATTTAGCTTCAAATTCATGCGGAATGAAAAATTTAGCTCCAGATTCATGCGAAATACACGAATTAGGTCCAAATCCCGCGAGAAAAAACGACTTAGCATCAATATCATGCGAAATACACGATTTCGATTCAAATCTGTGTGAAATACGCGATTTTAAACAAACGATATAGCTTCACATTCATGCGAAATGAACAATTAGCTTCAAATTCATGAGAATTGCACGATTTAGCTTTAAATCGAATCGAAACAAACGATTTAACTTCAATATCATGCGAAACACACGATGTCGATTCAAATTCGTGCAAAATAGCGATTTTAAACAAACGATTTAGCTTCAAATTCATGCGAAATGAACAATTTAGCTTCGAATACATGCGAATTGCACGATTTCGTTTTAAATCTACGCGAAACAAACGATTTAGCTTCAAATTCATGCGGAATGAAAAATTTCGCTCTAGATTCATGCGAAATACACGAATTAGCTTTAAATTCACGCCAAACAAACGATTTAACTTCAATATCATGCGATATACACGATTTCGCTTCAAATTCGTGCGAAAATAGCGATTTTAAAACGAACGATTTAGCTTCAAATTCATGGGAAATGAACAATTTAGCTTCTAATTCATGCGAAATACACGATTTAGCTTTAAATCCTCGCGAGGAAACAGATTTAGCGTCCATATCATGCGAAATACACGATTTCGCTTCAAATTCGTGCAAATTACGCGATTTTAAACAAACGATCTCGCTTCAAA